>NC_091434.1:95408342-95695031 GCF_964237555.1 Oryctolagus cuniculus | reverse complement strand
TATGGATTGGAATGGTTCTCTAAGTTTGTGGATTTTTAAAACGTATTTCAGAAAACTCTCAATTTTCATCACTTGAAATGCAAACTCCAAACAAATAAAATTAGGCCAGATCAAATCACTGTTCCCCATCTCTGTTTTATTTTCTAATATATATTTTACCCTTTTTCTCTCCATGATTCATTTTTTTTCTAAGATTTATTTATTTATTTGAAAGTCAGAGTTACACAGAGAGAGGAGAGGCAGAGAGAGAGAGAGAGAGAGAGGTCTTCCATCTGATGGTTCACTCCCCAGTTGGCTGCAATAGCCGGAGCTGTGCCGATCCAAAGCCAGGAGGCAGGAGCTTCTTCCAGATCTCCCAAGTGGGTGTAGGGACCCAAGGACTTGGGGCTTCTTTTACTGTTTTCCCAGGCCATAGCAGAGAGCTGGACTCGAATCGGCACCCATATGGGATGCTGACGCTTCAGGCCAGGGCGTTAACCTGCTGCGCCACAGCACCGGCCCCAATCCATGATTCGTTCTTGACAATTTCTATTAGTTTCTCCTAAACATCTCTAATAAACTTTGATTCCTTTCTAATCTGCTGTTTAAAACTCTCCATATAGTTGGGGCAGATAGTATGGTGCAGTGGGTTAAGCCACCATTTGAGACAACAATATCCCATATTGGAATGCTTGGGTTTGAGTGCCATCTCTGCATCTGATCCAACTTTCTGTTAAGGCAGCAAATGACAGCTTAAGTACTGTGTCACCACTACCCACCAAGGAGATCCACGTGGAGTTCCTGGCTCTTGGCTTTAGCCATCCCAATCTCAGCTGTAGCAGACAATTAGGGAGTGAACCAGCAGAAGAAAGATCTCTCTTTCTATCTTTCAAATAAATGAAAATAAACTTACAGGTATTCATAAACTTCATCCATTTGCTTAAAATGTACAGTCCAAGATTAGCATTTGTTTAGTTTACTATCTAATATTGTATCATTTATAATTATTTGTAAAGGTTGTTAATATTGTTCATTTTCAAAATAATCTGGGGTATAGCAAGACTTTTCAATTTTTTTTGCTTTCTAAAATTTTTATTTATTCATTTTCACTTTATTTGAAAGCAGAAAGGTAGGCAGACTGGTGGGGGGTAGTCGTCAATCCATTGGTTCACTCACCTAAAGATCTGGGCCCATTTGAAGCCAGAAGCCTGGAATCAATCCAGGTCTCTCATACAGGTTATGGAGACCCAAGTACTTCAGCCATCAGCTGCTGCCTCCCAGGGTATGTTGTAGTGGGAAGCTGTATGAGAAGCAAAGGAGCCAGAATTAGAACCCAGCACTCTGATACAGGATGTGGCATACTAAGCAGTATCTTAACCACTGCCAGAAGATGGCCCAAGTCCTTGGGCCCCTGCACCTAGGGTGCATGGGAGACCCAGGGGAGGCTCCTGGCTCCTGGCCTCAGATCGGCACAGCTCTGGCCGTTGCGGCCATCTGGGGAGTGAACCAGTGTATGGAAGACCTCCCTCTCTCTCTCTACCTCTCCTTCTCTCTCTGTGTAACTCTTTCAAGTATATTTTTTTAACTTCAAAACACTTTTATTCTAATGAGAGTGGCAAAACTCAAACAATGTATTAACTACTGCATTCTAAGAGGTTGTATATATATCTAAGTATTGAAGCATCTGATTTCCTTAAAGTAATAAAATTAACCACATTATTATCAGATTTCACTTTTCTTTTCACTATATCTGGATGGGTTTCTAATGATTGGAGACCAGAATCGTCTGGTTTTGCATAGTATGACATAAAAACAAAGTCATCATATATGACTGTCTTTGATAATAATGAGTTAAAGCTTTTCAAAGTTTTGTTTTACAAGTTCAAAACAATATGTATATTAAAGATTATGTAATTTTAAAGAGATAAAAATTTTTAATAAGATATGTCAGCTTTGAAATCATCCATCAGGCCCAATAGAGTGCCTTAGGGCCAGCCTGGGGTGCTCAGGGGCCAAGCAGGATGAGTGTCCATGGCAAAGGAACCACACCAGAGCCAGGAGATCAGTCAACGCCCAGGGCACAGCCAGGTTCTCAACTTTATTGGGAGGGGGAAAAGCTTTTTATAGACATAGAAAGGGGGCTGTCCAGGGCACAAGGGAACCAAGCCAACCTGCTGAAAGGTAAGGCAGGACACGAGCCGGGCATGCCCTCAAGGGCCAATCACAGCCGAGTACACATACTGTTCACGAATACGGAAGTCTCCTGTCAGGCTAGGTACCTCCCCTGGGGGCCATCTTGGATTGTTGGAAACGCTGAGTCACTGGGATGCAGAAGTGCAGCAAACTCGAGCAAAGGCTTAGCGGTCTTGTGAAGTGAAGGCTTAGCAACTTTGTTTCCTTTTTGATTGGAGCTCCCCGCATATCAGCTTTGAAATCATCCATTCTACAATGTATTAGAGGTAGTGTCCTATTAGTAACTCAATTGTAGATAGGATATTTCAGAATAAATGATATTTTGAGATTGCCAAAAAAAAAAACATGAAAGATTGGATTTATAATTGCATGCTATTTCTAACTTAAAAAAGAAACATAATCTAAGTATAACATAAAACACAAGTTTATAATATGAAATAAATCATAGCTATTAGTGTCAATTGGTTGTGAATATTTGCTGTGTCTGCATTATAGTAATATTTGTTAAAATGTTTCTGTAAATTATCTGCAGAAGGAAAAAGTCTATTTGTCATTTATCTTTATGTTCAAATACCTCTGTAAAAAAGGATATTAAATTTTTAATTTGACTATTTCTGATCTACATTTTACAGCATAAGTCCTTAAAAGAGTACCTTAATATGTATCTTTTGAGAAAATGTATCTGGGCTTGTGAGATTTTAACAAAAATGAACAAAATAATTTTGAGAAACAAACTGTGAGTTACATTAAAGAAAAGTACTTAGTTATGAATGTATTACATCATTTCACAATTTGTGCTCTTTATGACCGAAATTATGTAATGTTCAGTTCTCTGTGTATTTTACTTGAGATATCCAAATGAATGTTTCATTGATTATATATTATCCTTCCTAATCATCTTGTCTAAATGTGAAGGAACACAGATACACATACAATTTCTGTGTACCAAGTGTACCTTGGGTTGTTTAATATTTTCAATTAAACTTGGTAAACAATGAAATGTTTAAAAATTTCTCTTTATTTTCTGACTTACTGTTAGTTATGCAAGAGATTCAAATGATCAAGAAGAGGTAATGTGATCTAATAATCACGCTCAGAGAATCTGTGGATGTGTTAACTTTCTATAGCTTATCTGTTTCTCTGGCCCTTCTGTTTTTTTTTAAATTGTGTAGCAGCCTGTATCCTCCCTAACAATGGATAGACTGCACAAGACTATCTCCTGAAATGATGAGTTAGAGAATATTGAAAAAATACTTGCCAAATCATGGTACTATTATTAATTCAAGCACGATGAAATTGTTCATTTTAACTATAATCATGCAATTCATCAAAATACTACTAGAGCATAGCATTCATAAGCATTACACTGAAATAGCAACTTATTGTAATGTCAACAAATGCAGAAAATTATTTTTGATGTTTGTCAACCAAAAATAGTCCTTGTTTAGAACTTGGGTGAGCCTTTCCTCACATTCTGATACAAGAAAATTTCTAATATATTTTTATGTACTGACTTGAATGTAGTTGCTTTGCATTTGAATAACCTCATCTACTAAGCTTTAAAATATGTCATGGTGTTCAGAACTGAAATGGTATATTTCCAAATGTCAGTTTCTTCATTCTTCTTAGTGGATACATCGCAAACTGGGGTGGGAAGCAAATTAGTGTCCCTTTAAGTCATAAACCAATAGAAGCATGCAAAAGTACAATCCCATCACACATCAGCCCTCACTTGAAAGTTCCTCTTGCCATGAAGACTGCATACTTTCAAATGTTGCAAATTGAAATGTGCAACACAGAAATCCAACTTATTGTCATTTATTTAAAAAATGAAATGGAAACATAATTTGTGAGAAATAAAAGATCAATAAGTGACATTTTTGTTCTTGAAAGTTCACTAAGATACCTAACTTTTATTAATTGTTCATGGTCTTAATCATAAAATAAGAACTAATATTTACTACTGAAACAATATGGCAAAGAAGAACAATACTCACTCCCACTTATTTGAACATTTAGGAATATGTTTGAAAATGTTCCTGCTTTCTTTTTGAATATTGGATTGTTTGCACTGCAGTGTATAGCATAGAGGGCATCCTTATCATCAGAGAGACATATTAACACTGAGAGAAAAACTGTTGTCTGTGCCACTGAATCAATTATTTTATTGTATTGTACTGTCCTGTTTTTTAAGCTTTATGTTTACAAATTTGTGTTCATCCAGTGGGTCTTAAAGCTTTAGCAATCTTCATCTTTGTGTATCCCTCAGGTAGTTGGAACCTGCTACTTTCACTAATTTGGATTCACTTAGAGAGAAGAGATTGGCTTGAATCATATCCCTTGCCCTTGCTGCTTCTCCCTCACCTGCCCCTCTTCTAGGTAACCATCATTTTGGGTTCTGGAACTTCACACTAACCATTTTCCATTGTAAAATATATAATCAAGGTTTCTTGGCAGTGCAACTTACCAACTGGGTCACTTAAACGAAAAGCAGTCAAACTAAATGCACGACCCCAGCAACAAAGCACTTGTTTTTATTTTATGACCTACCCGGAATTGTTATAGGCACCTAACACAATTTCGGTAGTAGTGTGAATAAACATTATTGGTTGGTTTCTAAATATTCCACTTCTGTTAGAGGTATAAAATGGTATTGGTATTTGCAATAATTTGAATAATTGATATAGGGATAATCACAAATATATGGGATAATCACAAATTTGTGGACAAAGACAACAAAGATCTCATGAATTTACTGGATTCCAAAAGAGGCATTTGCTTAGCATGCTTTCAATGATGATCAAAAGGAAGAAAGCATAAGACTCCAGGCCTACTGTTGACCAGATGATATCAGATTTGACAGGAGAATCCATAAATGGCAAGTACAGGGGCCAACTAAGCCACCACTTGCAAGGCTGGTATGCCATGTTGGGAGGCCAGTTGAAATCCTGGCTGCTCTGTTCCATATATAACTCACGTCAATCTGCCTGGGAAAGCAGCAGGAGATGGTTCAAGTACTTGGCTCCTGGCCACTCAAGTGGGAGACCCACATGGAGTTCCAGGCTCTTGGCTTGACCAGGGATGCCAGGCCATTAGCAGGAAGCTAGATCAGGAGTGGAGTAGCTGGGACTCAAACTGTCACTCTGACAAGGGATGCTGGCATTATAAGTGCAGCTTAGCCCACTATGCCATAATGTTGGCCTCTGTTTCTTAGGTTTCTGAGAAGAAAGTGTCATTGAAATTTAGATGGGTTATTGTGTTGTAGATCACTTTGGGCTATATATTCATTTTAACAATATTAGTTTTTTCAATCCATTAACATCAGATATGATTGCATTTACTTGGGTCTTAACTTTTTTTCATCATCATCATCATCAGTGTTTTACAGTTTTCAGTGTGGAGGTCATTTACCTCCTTGTTTGTTTGTTTGTTTGTTTTTTCAGAGTGATAAGGCTTTATTGGGGTTAGGGCATCCATCAGAATGGAAGGGACAGAGAGAGAGAGAGAGCGCCCAGTCACTTGGACTAAGGGAGAGCAAGATTACGTGGTTGCACCTCCTTGGTTAAATGTATTCCTAAGCTTTTTTTTTTTTTTTGGTAGCATTTTCCTAATTTCTCTTTCAGATAATTTATTAATATATAAAAACCTACAGATTTTTAATGTTGATTTGTGTATCCTGCAATGTTACTGAATTTATTTCAGTCCTAATAGATTTTTTGGTGGAATAACTCTGAATTCTGATTTTAGCAAAAGTTTGGACACACACACACACAGAGAGAGAGAGAGAGAGAGAGAGAGAAAGAAAGAAAGCGAGAGAAAGAATTGTTGAAAGAGCAATTCTTTGGTCAAATGTCACTTGATAGCTACTTTATTTGATTTTCTTCAGTAAAGAATTCTTAAATGAGATAGTTGACATTGGTAAAGTACCTTAACATTGAAAAGGCATATTATATTCTAAGACTAACCTCTTTATGGAATCCTTTTTACAGATAAACTCCATTACCCAATAAGATTGCAAGTCCCTTGAAGTTGTTCAAAATCTTGGAAAACATTTGGTATGAACCTTGCACATAGCAGGTCCTAAATAAATAAATAATAGAATGACAATCCGATTAGATTATGTGTAAGCAAAGCTTTTGTCAATATTTCCTTCATCCCTGGACTCCAGTTGGGTTCTCTGGGCTATATTTTCCAGTCTAATACTGAAGAATATCTGTCTCCCAACCTTTTAGAATGAGATTTATATTTCTTGCCTACACATGGAGTTTTGTCTTTGACTACCCAGTCTCCATAACACATAGTCTGTTCTCTGGTAAATGTTTAGGTAACAACAGTTTTACTGGCAATTTATTCAATTAGTGAGTACCTCAATGTGCATGTGTATGTCCCTTTATTCTTGGCAGGTGCGATACAACTTCCTAGTAAAAGATCCAAATACATGACAGTTTTATAAATGTGGCATATCATTTAATAAAAACTTGCTAGACAGAAAATAAAAATGCATCATCATCCTTTTGAATTTTTTACCATTTAATGCGGGCTCAAGTTGTAGATAATAAGGAAATTGTAATTTGTCATCATAAATGCATTATTATTTAATCATGTGAAACCTTTGGCTTATCTTGAGCAAATTTTATACTGGTTTTAATACACGAGAGCTGCTCCTGACAAATATGATGAAATAGATTTATCACTCTTGACAAATTATATTGCAAAATGTCCTCTCATGGCTGCCCACAATGGAACCACATTGTCATATTCAACAGGAATGTCACCTGTGATTCTTATTTTATAATCTTACTCAGTGGGAATCTAAACTGCTCTTTGGAGGGACTATAGAGTTCTTAGAATGTGAGAGGGTTAGAAGAATAATTGTATGAATGAAGGAAACCTGTAGCCCTTTAAATCAAACTAAGTAGTGTTTTATTAAAGTGCTCAGCAAATCAATCTAAATCCAAGGATAATAAAGCCCTAATCAGGTGGTAGAAAAAATAATAGGTTGTCATGCATGAGAAAAAATAGGCAATCATGGAATGTTTTCTTTAATTAGGTCGTGTAAAGTGGAGGAACTGAGTAGGAACTGGCAAGACATTCATCATGAGCAACGTGGGAAATACTTCAGATCACTAAGGAAGGAAACTTGAGTGTGATACACTGAGATTTGACTGGACAGAAAATTAAAGCTTTTTTTTTTTTCACTGTATGTACTACTTTGCTGGTGATAAATATTGACAGATAAGAGATATTTTAGAGTTGGATACAGCCAGTTTATCATCTGGTTTGCGAAGTCCTCATATGTTAATTGTTTTCTAATGATTTTAATTTCAGTGGTGCTCCAGGCCACTGGACGTAGTCCTCTGGAATTTTTCTTCAAAACTGCCCCTCTCCTCCAATAGAATTTAGCTACTAATAAACTTGAGAATGATTATTAAACATATCTCACTTTCTTCTTTAACTGAAAGGAGTAATTAATCCTACCTGGGATTGTTAGTACAATGCTCTGTACAGGGATACTGTTAGAAATTACAAACATCAGTACACAGATGTCTAGTTAGATAGTGTTATCTTCTCAGCTATGACTATTAAATATTTTTTTTCAAAGCTTTAATTCAGGGAATATAATGACATGGTTTTGAGCATACGCAGTATTGAGACAACCACCTCAGACAAAATTGTTTACCTAATTAAATCCAAGAATTCAGCTTTCAATATTCCAAGTGGCATCATTGGACAATTTGATGTTTGTTGGTCTTTATTGCTCCACTTTGCAAGGCATTTCCCTATGTCTCCAGTGATACTGATCATTTAAAGGCCTATAGGTGTCCATCTGTCTCTCCTGTGCTTCTTTTTATGTCATTTGAACCTACAGAGGGAACATAAACATTTGGTGTGTTTTAGTTTCCATGCATTGTGTTCACAGGATTTATAATGAGCTAAGGGAGAGAAAAGGCCATCAGATACATCTAGGACCTCTGTTGTCATCCTCTCCCCTGCTAGTCTAGATTTGACCTAAGAGTCTCTTCGGAGCAGTCATGATTGGTACCCTGCCCAGATCTCCCAGATCCATCTCAGAGGTCAGCTGACACTTTTGTGGACCATTTTTCAGTATTTGCCAGTGGTTTCTGTGCCAAGCACTTCTTTTTCTCTAAGGAGCCTGTTTGATCACTGGTGGGGAATTTCAAAGTGGTAAGGTCTTAACATCTCAGGAGCAAGGCGGCATTGTGGGGTAAGCAGGTGAGACTGCCACCTTCCATGCCAGCATCACATATGGGTATTGGTTCAAGTCCCAGCTGCTCCACTTCTGATTCAGCTCCTTTCTAATGTGCCTGCAAAAGCAGTGGAGGATGACCCAAGTGCTTGGGCCTCTGCACTCCTGTGGGAGACCCATAAGAAGCTCTTGGCCCAGCAAATGCAGCTATTTGGGGAGTGAAAAAGAGAATAGAAGATTGATTCTCTCTCTCTCTCTCCCTCCTTCCCTCTCTGTCTCTCCCTTTCTCTGTAAGTTTGCCTTTCAAATACAATAAATAAATCTGGGGGGATGGGAGGGGAATGCTCTGACAGTTCAAAACTAGGAATTGACAATATTATAATCTGACTTCTATTTCAGTAACAATTGTGGGGAGCAGGGTCCGTCTCCCGCAACATGGTGGGGCGCCCGGGAGACAAATAAGTACTGAGACTGTGGACTGAAACTAACTCTATGTATCTGATCTCCCACCATATGGCGCTGAGAGGGAGTAAACAAATCTTACACAGCTGCTTCATCAATTAGCTGATTCCTGATCCAACCTCTGATTGGAGGAGAACAGCGTGCTCAGCACGTGGAGAGAGAACACCGGCAGAGCACGGATTGGTGGGAGAGGACTATAAAAGGGGGAGAGAGACAACATGCGAGGCCCCCGGAGAGAGCCGGTCGGAGAGCTCGTTGGTGCTGCTCCCCGGCAGAGGCGGGGGAGCGGCAACAAATCCGGGAAGGACCAGGGAAAGAAAACAGCGTCCGGTCTGGTGTGGTTCCTCCGCGAGTGGGGGAGCGACAAGAATAAACATAATATTGACATTATTTTACCTTCTACTACTCTGTCACAGTCATTTCTCTATAATTAATTATAAACCACATGATTTTGAGAGTCTTTCTTTGGCTTGACTCAGTCCCGACTATTGCATTTATGAATACATCAAAGATACCTTAAAAACAAAGACTTTTACTTTTTATGGGCAAGTCCCACCTTAATATATTCTTCAGAAACTGAATTTTTCAAATGAAAACTCTTCCATTAATTATAGTAAGAGACACTATCTATTCTGGAACTCTCAAATTGACATGTTACTTTTGCAGTAATTCCTATTTAAAGGGTGACAGTAACTTCAACATTTCTCCTTGCTTTTGTTAATCACTCTTGTAATTACTATAAATTGTATGCTGAACATAAACAAATATGAAGGGCAGGCATTGTGGTAAAGCAAGTTAAACAATTGCTTGGGCTGACCATATCCCATGTGGGAGTGCCAGCTCTTCTTCCAATCAAGCTTCCTGCTAATGTACCTGGGAAGGCAGCAAATTATGACCCAAGTACTTGGGTTCCTGCCATTCAGATGGGAAACTGGATGGTTCCAGTTTCCTGGCTTTTGTGTTGCCTACCTCTGGCTGCTGGGGGAACTTGGGGTGTGAACCAATGGCTGGAATATGTATCTCTCTCTTCCCCTCTGTGTCACTCTACCTTTCAAATAAATAGACAATATTTTTTTAAAAACTAATATACTTAGAAATCTACATAGATAAATAAATACAAAATAAATAAATATGACAATCCATTTTCAGTGATATATTGCATAGGATAAGAAAAGATTATAACAATATATCTGCCATATAAATGTTTTGGCGATTATGTAGTGATGTTTCATGTGGGAAATATGAGTTATTTAAAATATAAAGAAATACCTAACAAGCCAAAGATAAGATGTGATGAAGATCATTGCAGAGTTGAATTCTCATAAATTCTATGCATTTGCTTGTATTGGGAAACATGAAAACACCAGGATAGATAGCCTGATCCACTTGATATAGTAAAGTTATTTCTGATTTCTCAGTATCTGGTCTTTTACATTCATACTTACAGTCTAGATTCCATCAGAGTTAATAATGAAGCTTTGTAGAAACACACATTTTAAGGCCAATATCAAGAATGATCAGAGTACGTCTGGAAGGGCCTCAGTAGCATGTTTCTATAGGAATACCAGGTGATTTTGATAGACAGCCCACAGATCACACCTTGAGAAAACCTGGCCAATTTTGTACTTAAGAAAGTCTTGCTGAGTGGAGTTGAAGTGTTCAAACACATTGGAAACAAATAATTCGCACTTTGTTTAAGAAAGAAGATATAACCACATGTATCAAGATGAATATTTACATATTTTCCCTTGGGGTATACCAACTGATTGATAGTGAACTTGGGATCAGTTAAACTGTTTGCTGAAAAGTAGATTCCTATTAGCCTACTGGAGATTTGCAGATGATTGAAACTGCATGGTTTGGTCCCAGGAAATGTGGCTGTGCTCCACTACCTTGGAGTAATATTATACTAACTTCATCCTTGCATAGCTTTCATATTTCCATGCACTGCCTGCCTGGATGTCAGCCTGAGCTCCAGCAGGGTCTGCTTGATTTAGTGGTTCAACAAGCCCGCCAAAAAGGTCCTACTGCCTCTCTTCCACCACTCATGAAGAACCAACCTACAAATCACTTGTCAACAACTTTGATCTACCTTGTTTCAGGTGGTTTACTCTCTGTCTATTATTTCTGCTAAGAGACCCGTGAAAATTAAATACAGACCCTGCCGCTGCTTGACTGACCCGGTGCTCCATCATAACAGCAGTGTAATAGCAATAAATCATTTCAACTTTAATCTATTGTTATTGATGAATGTACAATTATTTGTCATCTAATATGCTGAAAATGATGACCAAAGAAATATATCAACTTTTTTTCTTCTTCCAAGTGCGGCATTGATGGATTGTATCCCTAAGCTGTTATTACACTTATAATGTACTCCTCGGCACTGACAGCCAGCTAGTTTTTTAATCATTCCATAGTAATCAACTTAAGACAACATAGCAAGACTCATAACTCATGTTCTTTTCTTTTTTGGCAGTGATGGGAAATGAAAATGTTTTTATTCTTTTGAAATAATTCTTACCTGACTAGGCTGAAGATTGCTTTAAAATTGTAAATAAATGGTTGTTTATTGAGCTGGAACTGAAACGTGACATATTAAAATGTCTCTTTCCAAAGGGGGAAAAATTATTCAGGCCTGAGTGTAGTGAGACATCAAAAATAAAAAAAAAAAAAAAGATTTTTCCCCTTTTAACTGGTTCATTGCTAACTTGAGATACTATTTAAGATAATATTTTAGTAAACAATGTTATAGGCAAAAATGTTAAAAGGAATTATGAAAATGTTAAAAAAAAATAATCCCACTAAAAGCATTGCTTTCTACTACTCTACTCCTAAAAATATTTCATCTGTCTTCATTCATACTCCCATTACTAGCTCAGGTGGCTGGGAATTTTGTGTGATGAATCACACGGATAAGAGAAAATAGAGCAATGATATAACCAACAACTGTCTCGAAGTTTTCTCATTGTTAAAAGACTTATTTGAAAAGCAAAGTGACGGAGTGAGAGTAAAAGAGCAGCAGAGAGAGAGGGAGAGAGAGAAAAGAGAGTTCATCAATCTGCTGATCTGCTGGTTCACTCTCCAAATGGCCACAATAGCTGGGACCAGGTCAGTCCAAAGCCAAGAGGCAAGAATTCCATTCAATTTTCCTGTGTGAGTGGCAGTAGCCAAGTGCTTGGACCATCAGCTACTGGTTTTCCAGGTGCATTAGAGAACTGTATCGAAAGTGGAGTAGCCAGGACTCAAACTGGCCCACAAGTATGGGATGCCAGCATTGCAAGCATAGGGCCCACCCTAAAGTTTCCTCTCACTCCAGCAAAATATACATACCCTAGTAGGAGGTTCAATATTTTGGAGCCACAATGAATGAATTTTAATCCCTCTTATACTTTGTTCTCACATAATGAAAAACTATTATTAAAAAATTCTATTAAACTGTAAATCTCTCTTATCGCCCTGTAATCATAGGAATGGTTTTCCTACAACTTAGAAAAACCTAAAAAGTTTCATGGCAGGGTGTAAGTGAACACACTTTTGAGTCCCACAGAAGGCCTTGCCTTTTGTCCTTACTAACTCAGGAACAGGTTAGAGAAGCAGCCACATTCTGATATTCTTAAACTTATGTGTAAAAAATAGCTGATGACTTAATTAAATATACTACAATGCAATGCTCACTGAAGAGAAGTCATTAGGCAAGCAGCACCTGTGAACCTGTTAGGATAAATGAATCTGAATCTCTGAATTTGGTGGTAGTAAACTTATAAGACATATCTAGGTGTTGTGAGATAGGTGAAATTTGGGAAGCATTGTTTTGATGGGACTTTCTCTCGTTGTGTTGTTAGCTGCCTGTGCAACAGTATGTCATACTTACACAGGAAGTTGCTTCTAGAGTCTCCAGGACAAAGCTGTCATGGAGAGCACAGCTCTGGAGCCATACTACAGGACTCAGCCTCTTGGCTTACAGGGTACTGTAAGTTACCCTTTTCTCTGCCTCAGCACTCATATCTGTGAAACAGAAATAAGACTACTACACTCCCATGTGGTTACTTAGAAGATCAATTATTTACAAATGTAAAGGCTTTAGACAAGTGTAAGTAGTACATTCTAGTAATTAATATTACTATTTCACTTGTATTTGAAGAGGAGTTTAGAGGAATCAAAAATGCATGGGGGATGACAGTGACTTTAAATAAAATGGGATGTGTTCCAATACTGTATATTTAAAATGATGTTTTAAATTTTTTAAAAAGCGCATATAAAAATAATATTTAGGATAGGCATTTGTTTTTATTTATGTTTATTTATTTATTTACCTAGAAACATTTTATTTAAGGTATATAAACTTCTTGCATATCATATATACAAATTTAGGATCACAGGGTTTCTTCACACCCTACCCTCTCTCCCTCGAACACTCCCACCGTTCTCCTTTTCTCCTCCTCCCTCTCTTATTCCCACTCTTATTTTTTACAAAGATCTATTTTCAATTAACTTTATACTCATAAGATTAATCCTACACTAAGTAAAGAGTTCAACAAATAGTATTAAAAATGCCTCAACAGTTGAAATACTGGCTATTCAAAATCAGTGCATCTGAAAGTGTCAATTTTAATTCTATAGATTATCTTTTAGGTACTGTATTAGCTGCCACAGATCAGGCAGAATATATGGTGTTTGTCTTGTTGGGACTGGGTTATTTCACTAAGTGTAATGGTTTCCAGTTACATCCATTATATTGCAAATGACAGGATCTAATTTTTGTCACTGCTGTATAGTATTCCATGGTGTACATATACCATAATTTGTTTATCTAGTCTTCAGTTGATGGGCATCTGAGTTGATTCCATATCTAAGCTACTATGAATTGAGCTGCAATAAACATGGGGTTATAGATAACTCTTCCACATGTTCATTTCATTTCCTTTGGGTAAATTAGGATAGGCATTGGTAATAGTGATTAAGACGCTGCTTGGAATGCCAACATCCTATACCAGAGTGCTTGGGTTCCAGTCCTGGCTCTGCTTATGAGGCAGCAGGTGGTGGCTCAAGTTTTGGGTCCCTGCTGTCCACGTGGGAGATTCAGTTGAGTCCTGGGTGTCTGTCCTGGTCCTAGAGCAGCACTGACTGTCATGCTATCTGTCTCTCTCTCAGTCTCTCTCTCTCCCTCTCTTTCTCTCAGTCTCTATCTTGAAAATAAATAAACAAATAATTTTTCAAAAATTTACTGAAAACATGATATTAAAAGATTTTTATTTAAAAATAAAACAAAATAATATTTTATTCTTTCCTTGTGGTTGAGAATACATGAAAAATGAAAGCAAGAGGATTGTTATTCTTTAATTAAGGTCGTCCAATTCCTTGTTTTCAATACCAAGCAAAATAAAAATATTGGCATGACTTTTCAGGACTCAGATCACTACTGTACATTGGTCAATTATACCATGTAAAGGCATGTGAGGCCAGTTTTAACCTAGTCATTAATTATCTGTTTTAATCTTGACTGAAGCGTCTGGTGAGCCCAAAATGTTGTCTTCTGTTAGTGTAACATGAACAGATTTTTTAAATGTTTTAAAATGTTATTGTGATTGTTACTTTCAATCTCCATCCGGAGCAAATTCATAGGCATTAAGAAATAGGCAAATCACAATTTCATAAATTATGAGTTCAAAGTCGGTATTTATTGTGGAGGAGAGTAGGAATGAATAATAAAAATGAATATTCTGGGCTGGTGTTGTGGTTTAGCAAGTAAAGCCACTGCCTCCATGTCCCGGCTACTCAACGTCTGACACAACTCCCTGTTAATGGCCTGGAAAAGTAGCAGAAGATGATTCTCTCTCTCTCTCTCTCTCTCTCTCTCTCTTACACACACACACACACACACACACACACTCTCACTCTCTCTCTCTCACCATGTGTGTGTGTCTAATTCTGACTTTCAAATAAATAAATAAATATCTTTTAAAAACGAATTTTCTCAAAGATAATTATGAGCTTTAAGCTGAGCTCCTGGAAATGGGGAAGGTGAGAAAGTTATACATTGTTTTCTGCAATGGCAAGAGACACCTAGAGACCTCCATAAACAAGAGAGAATTGCTGTTGCCAACGCGTAGTAAATAACAGCCTACAAGTGATGTAAACCACAATCTTCTATGCCCTGCCCTTTTACCAACCTGTTTCAAATATAAAGTATGGTGTAGAATCAACGACTTTATGAAGTTATATTAATTAATCACTCTGCAATATAAAATATCCATTTGTTTTATTCTTTAATGGTCCTTTCACTTTAATCATTTACCATTATTATTCCCTGAGATGTCACAATTTTTAGGGAATCTAAGACTTGATCCCTGTCCACTTTTAGTGATAGGATAAGGGGTGCAATTGCCCCTTGACTTAACCAAAAAAAAAAAAAAGCAATTCTTCAGTAATCTTAACAAAATCACAATTATTATGACTGTATTTTTAACTTTAAATAGTTCTGTACATGTTTAACTACATTTTATGCTCTCTCCTGGAATTTTGTACTCCAATTTTCTCCCAGTCTCACAAGCCTTCACAGATTGTATTACTTTCCAAATGGAATCACTTTCTTCCTGTTCTTCCCATATTAATTATCTCTTTATTTATTTGGCTTCTTCAGTATAAAGCACACTACTCAACTTATACATATAAATTTTATTGAGAGGAATTACTGAGAATGAGCAAAAAAAGACCAAATGCTGTACAGCATAGAAGCTTTAGAACACAATTTTTAAGGGACAAATTCTTCAAATACACAAATATACAAAATGTTTATAAGGTAAATAGACAAAGCCTGTAGACGATTTTATTCAATTTGACCTATAATTGCCCAGTAGTTTGTCTCAAATAAAATGTTGTCTGGAGAAATTAATTACTAAAATTGCATTTTATAATAAGTAGATCAATACAGTCTCAAAGTTTGCTTCCTCCTTATCCTGAAAATGTGTCTGGTCAATATATGGAGCTTTGAATACGAGTGACTTTTGTCTAGATCATTATTTGTATGTTCTCTATACATACATGAATTTCTTTCTAATTTTTTTCTTTAATGATCATACTGAAAAGTGAAGCCATTTAATTACTAGTAAGCAATCATATTCAATATGCACCAAGTCATATATGTATGGTGAGAAGAGTCAGTGAAAAGAAAGAAGTATACTGAGGTAGATATTCCTGCAACTAGTCAGTTTTCATGAAATGTTATCAATGTTTTAGTGATCTGCAAGATTATAATATTTCAAGAAATCTTCAAAATGTGAAAACAAGTTATTATCAAATTTCTTAGCCTCTCAGTGGGTGTTTGCTGCAGCAGATAAGATGCCACTTGGGATGCCCACATTCTCTATTGGGGTGTCTAGTTCAAGTTCTGTCTTCATTTCTGAATCCACAAACGTGGTAATGTGCATCTTGGGAGGCCTCAGGTAATGGCTCCAATATTTGTATCCCTGCCACCCTCTTGGGAGATCAGGATTGAATTCCTGGTTTCTGATCTTGTGCTGATCTCGCACCTGCTGTTATGAACATTTAGAAAGTGAACCAGCAGATGGGAGTGCTCTCTCTCTCTCTCTCTCAATTAACTAATTAATTTAAAATTTCTTTTTCAAAATTTTATTTGTTATACAAGTTTCATGTATTTCATATGTGCAGATTTAGCAACATAGTTTTACTTCCTACCCCCTACCCAACCCTACCTCTTGCCCACACTCCAACCCTTCTTCCTCCTCTCTCCTATCCTTATTCTTACTTTTTACAAAGGTCTATTTTCAGTTTACTTACTGATCATAAGGTCAAATTTCTTAGTTTCCATATCCTTTTGCACAATGCATTCTACAAACTACTGATTATCAAAATAACAGTGATTTATTGAGAACTTCTGCTTTCCTTGTCTTGTAAATCACCATCTTCTCCCTGTGTCTCTTCACATCATCTTCCATCTATTCATACTGTCTCTGTGTCCAAGTTTTCCCCTTTCTAAAATGACAGCAGTCATACTGGATTAGGGCCCATGCTAGTGATCTCATCTTGACTGTATCTGTAAAGACTCTGTTTCTGGGGCCAACATGGTGGTGTAGCAGGTAAAGCTGTTTGCTGAGATGCCAGCATCCCTTATGGGTGCCTGTTCAAATCCCAGCTGCTCCACTTTCAATCCAGCTCCCTGCTAATGACCTGGGAAAAGCAGCAGAAGATGACCCAAGTACTTGGGCCCTTGAACACATGTGGGAGAGCTGGAAGAAGCTCCTGGCTTCTGGCTTCAGTCTGGCCCAGCCTGGCTGTTGCAGCCATCTGGGGAGTGAATCATTGGATGGAAGGCTTCTCTGTCTCTTCCTTTGTGGGACTATGACTTTCAAATAAATAAATTAATTAAAAAAAAGATTCTTTCTAATTTTGGTCACATTCTGAAGTATAAAGTATTAGGGCTTCAACACTTCATTTTTTAGGAGGCACAATTCACTTCCCAATCTGCATCAGACATGTGAGGAAAAAAATCATCCTTTACTGTTTTAACACCATTGACTTTGAAAGTTTTTTTTTTTTTTTTTAGCAGAGAATAGTTTCTATTTTATACTATGCTATCTATCAAGTTTTTCATTGCAGCAATTTTCATTTCAGTGCTGTGGCTTAACTCAGCAAAATATGTAGCATAGCACAATCTTGATGCGCAATCCTTATGGAATACTTTAAAACACTTGTCTTGACCATTGGTTATTGCTAACAGTTATTGTTTCTTTCAAGACTCAAAATTAACTCAAACTGAGTGTCCTTCTTTTTGTTTTGAAAATGTCAGTCATCATAACTAAGAAAACTATGTACTTCTGTGAAATGTATGTTAGAAACAATAAATCCCAAAGACTATTCATAGAAATGTATTTCCATAATGTGCCTCTATACTTATTTCCCCAGCCCTTTCCACACTCATCTCCTCCCCATACTTGATATGACAGATATAGTGAATGATAGAAAACTGTTGGGGAATAGTCCACAGCGGCATTGCTAGGCGGAGGTTTTTAGTTTCAGTTTTGACCAGGAGCTTTCCAACAGGCAGGGCTCTCCGGAGGCGGAGGGATCGAGGTCGCGGTAAACAACAAGATGGCGCCAGGACCCCCCCCCCCCCCCCCCCCCCGGCAGTGAGTCTGCCTGCCTGCCTGCTGCGTGACACCTCACCTGATTGGCCGAAGGACGCGTGCCCTTCACGTGAACAGAGACCGGATTGGTGTGCCTGATGCATGGACTCTAGCTTGCTTCTTATTGGTCACATTTTGTATATAAGCCGCAGGTGTGAGGAGGAAGCTCTCTCTCTCCTCTGCTTTCCTCCTTCCTTTCTACCTCTGTCACGTCTACTTTCTCTAATAAGAAGTCTACTGAAGACCGATAAGCATCCTTCGTTCTTTTCTGGCCCGAGAAACCGTCGTCGCGGGCCCTGGGTTGAGTCTGCTGGCCAGACTCCCCAAGACACTCGCGGCAGAAAACATTGTTTATTAATATTATTTATCCCCCTATTCTATGTGAAGTTGATCCACATACTCCCAATTCCATCTTTTCCATATGTGACACCTGAATAAAACTAGTACATGATTCAGGAGTCCACTTTAAATACTTCATATTCCCGTCTCATAGAAGTAGTTTGGAATGGTTTGTTATGTAATAAATTATGCAAAACTATCAGTGAACCCATATTTTGACATATTGGTTCAATTACAATGTTTCTGATCAGTGATGACTCAGGGACTCAAGCTCCTTCTACGTTGTGGATTCCTTATTGGGGTAGAGGGAGAAGAAAGAGTGGAGAAGGCGCTAGAATTTAATAAGGCGTGGAAAGTATGGTCCTTTTCTGGGATGATATGTTTACTGACAATCTGTATTAGTGATCAGTTGGGGCTCTCTGTCTCCATGCCCCTTGTACCTCACCTCTTTTAAAGTTTCTCTGTACTAAGTAGCATTGTGAATTCTTTTTCTCACATTTGCCTGGAAAATAAACTATTAATTCATTTTGATAGCAAATATTCTCTTGATAATTATATTTTTTCAGAGCCCAGAATTATATCTGACAAATGGTAAGTATGTATTTCACTTAGTTATTTGATTAAGCAAATTTTTTTTTCTGCTATTGTATGGACTTTCACTACTCTGTGATTTCTGATCTAAAATCAAATCTACATCCTGACACCATCCTAGGATCTAGCCCCCACCACCATTGCTGTAAGCCAGGTGGCCACAGGGGCCAACCGCTGTTGTCAAGCTCCACCCCTATCTTATGGGATTCACAGCTCCTGCTTCCATGCCCCTCCTCTTGCAAAGTTTTTTTTTTTTTTTTAACTTTTATTTAATGAATATAGATTTCCAAAGTACAGCTTATAGATTACAATGGCTTCCCCCAATAACGTCCCTCCCACCCACAACCCTCCCCTTTCCCACTCCCTCTCCCCTTCCATTCACATCAAGATTCATTTTCAATTCTCTTTATATACAGAAGATCAGTTTAGCATACATTAAGTAAAGATTTCAACAGTTTGCTGCCACACAGAAACATAAAGTGAAAAATACTGTTTGAGTACTAGTTATAGCATTAAATCTCAATGTACAGCACACTAAGGACAGAGATCCTACATGAGGACTAAGTGCACAGTGACTCCTGTTGTTGACTTAACAAATTGACACTCTTGTTTATGGCATCAGTAATCACCCTAGGCTCTTGTCATGAGCTGCCAAGGCTATGGAAGCCCCCTGAGTTCACTGACTCTGATCATTTTTAGACAAGGGCTCTGGCAAAGTTTTAAAAGGACCTGCTCCTGAACACATGGCTCTCTCTCCTCTCCTGCTCGCTCTCTCTCTTGGCTCTCTCCTTTCTCACTCTCTCTTCTCTGCACTCTCTGCTCTGCTCTCCTCTCCCCCTCTCATCTCTCTTCTCTCTGCTCTCTCTCTTCTCTCCTCGCTAGCTCCTCTCCTCTCTGTCTCTCTCTCTTATATTTTCCTTCTCTTTCTTTTTCCTTCGCCCCTTCCCTCCAGCCTGCTGTGTATTCCCCAATAAACCCTTTCCCTTAAAATATAAAATAAAATAAAATAGAATCCACCTCCTTTATAATACTCTGACTTTTTTCTGTATCTAAAAGATGTTTACCTAAGATTCACAGCCAAGCTTGTTAAGCAGTAGACCTAAAATCCCTAATCAAATCTAACATTGCCGGGGGCATGTAACTGCTCAAGTATTCAAGTAATAGAATGCTGAAATGTACATTTTTATATTAGTAAAGTCAGATAACAACTAATTTGGTTATTACTATTTTCAATGATTTGAAATTCAATATTCTAAGAAGTTTATATGATAATGAAATTTTCCCATTTTATTTATTGCTTAGAGTTGTTTAGATGATGGCATTCACATTGATCATGAAATAACAAAAACTACTGAAATATTTGGAGCACTAAATAGGAAGAGGGAAATTTTCAATATGTAGCTGCATGGAACTGCTCATGTTAAAATTTATTTTAAAATTTTACGATCAGTTTAGATTTTATTATGTATGATTCTACATTTTTATTCGTTTCCACATGTGTTAGCCAAAATTAATTGCTGTAATTAGTATAAATTAAAGTGTAAGAGAAAATAGAAATTAAAGCTATCTTGAGGCCACTGTAACTCAAAATTTGGTAAGGAATGTCCCAGTGGCTCTTCTCCACATGGTATCATTAAAACATCACACACTTAATGTACAGAATTTTTAAAGGAACCTACCAGCAAAGTCAGTACCATTAATTTTGGATTCTAAATCTCATCACACAGTTATCTCAAGATAGCATATTTGTTGTCATTAAATCAATAATATTGAAATATTTATGACTAGTTGTTTTATAAATTTGAATTATAGATAGCCAGGTTTTTTATTCCTCAAAAAAACAAGAATCCACCTTTTTATAATGTTCTAAATATCTTATTCCCAGTAAAATCTCCACAATTGCACAAATATACAAACAAACAAACAGCAGATGTCAATTTTTAACTCAAGTTCTTACTACTAAAATATGACTAGATTTTTAAAATAAAAATTTCATCTTTACTTAAGACTCTTTTCTGACTTATGGCAGAAAAAGCCATGTAGTTAACATCAGACAAACTAAATCACTTTGCTTTTTCAGCCATTTCAGGTTTAAATTCTGCCAATTAAGACTTCCTTTTCCATGAGCTAGATTGCTTAGGGACCCTGAAAAAAATTGAGCCTGTTCTCAAGAGGAGTCTGCTCAGAGACTGGATTCTTCCACGATGACTTTGCTGAGTTGTAGACCCATCCCTGCTTCTTAGGTCCTATGTTTCCTCTGCACTGACCACTGCCATCACAGATACAGTCTCAACCAGTCTTTCAGTCTATACTGACTGATGTAACAAAATACCAGAAATTGCAAAACTGACAAAAACTAGAAATTTATTTTTTACAATATTGGAGGCTGGGAGTCCTAAAATCAGGCATTCAAAGATTCAGTATCTGGTGAGGCAAGCTCCTTCTTAAATATGCATTTTTGTTCCAGTGTCTTTTATTCCAAATTCTACAATATGACTGTTTAAGGTCTCTAATCCAGGCTCTGGTAATGTTTTAAGTGACAGCTCTAAATGGAGTTGCTCAACAATTTTTCTTAGTAAAATATCTTTGAATAAAACCCTAGTAAAGAATTTACTGCAGAGGTTGCTATTGGCTGTTTACCAATATTGACCTAAGATTTATGGCTATTCAGCACATAATTGTCTAAAATGTTTAATTTATATCCATAAGTAAAATTGTGCTTGTTAGGGGCAAATAGCCAAGCATACACCAGGGCAACTGAGGTGCAAATCAGAGAGGAGAGTCATTTGCTGACAAGAGAAAGAAAAAGGAAACATTGTGAAAGTGGCAGGGAAAGCCTAGGTAATCCCTGTACCTGAGTGAGTGCTGTATTTGCACCTCATATTCAACCAAACAGTGCCAAACAGGAGTCAGTTATTATTGATTCCACAGAGCTGAGTCACATGGAATTCATTCTCCCTGGGACTTGGCCAGAAACAAGGTTTATTAAGCCTTACATCACTTTATCATCAAGGTTAACTCCTCACTCTAAGGGCCATTAAGAGAGCTTTATTATTAGTTTGTAATTTTGTATGTTTTAAGTGGAATGGCATTATTTTGCCCAAGTGAATAAAATGAAGTACAGTAATTGTAATTGCTATTGCCAGACTCCATAGTGAGCCTCACAGGATTTTCCAAAAGTAAAATGACAATGCATCATCATCAACCTAGCCACCATCCTGCCACAATGATTCCTGGCATATTTCCAACATTCTCCAACAATTCGTGGGTGTCCCTCTGTAAGATATATGACATGTCAAAATCCAGATTCATTACATGCCTATTTTTTCCTTCAGTGCAAGATAATTCCTCATCATTGACTCATTTTTAACGGAGTCCTCCAGTTAAATATATATCAAGATCTTACCACAAGATGTCTTGACACTGACTCATTATGATAAAAAAGAATGTTCGATGAAACTAATGTGTAGTATAATGGCCAAGTGACAAAGCACAGCACTATACACACAAGATGGATAACATTGACATAAGATGATAAACTGGCATACCTGAATGTTCATGATAATTTAAATTGTATCCATTTAACAAAAGTGCAGTTGAGAATTAAGGAGAACCAACATGTCACAAGAGTTTGAATACCAGAAAGTTAATGCCTTAAGCCTACATTACCTGGAAAGAGGAATTCTCATCCTTTGCTGCAAGTTCCACTTTCCATTCACTTTCACGTACCCTTGGTTAATATTTGTCTGAATGTGTGCAATGCACACACACACAGACGAACATACCTGTAACCATACAGCTCAGCTCGACTTCTGACATTTTCTTGACTTCCTTGCCCATCACTGTAATTTTGTTTTCCCAATGCCCTGTACCTAAAGCTTTCTTATTTCCCTTACTCTTTGCTTACTAACTTAGCCTGTGTACAGATCTTGGATCTCCCAGAAATATTTGACTTGCATTGATACAAACTGAATTGGAACTAACATAATCCAAAATACTAAGGCCATATACAAAGGCTCTTCAGAAAATTTATTAAAATGTATATTATGAAAAAAATTAAGCATGATTTTCAAGAATATTCACACTAAATAAACTTTACTTTTAATTCTATTTTTTTCTTTGAACCATTTTTTCTAGAACCTTCTCTCATATGATACAATCAATTATTATATAATTTTAGCATAGTGATGTGGCTAATGCAAGGCTTAGAATTTGTATATCAGTGTTGGTGAGGCCATCACTCATGAAGAACCAGGTCCTTTACTTATGGAGGAGATATTTCAACCTTGTCATACCCAACCTCTGCATTCATTGGGATGACTTGTTTAAATATGTCTGTGGAGTTGGTATCAGTGAATAAAGTAAGCTTCAAACAGGTTGTGCTGACCAAGACTTTCGAGAATGGAAACTTCCTACAAGTTTTTCTCAATACTCTGATAGAACTCAGAAATCTGAATATCTATGACTTGCTCAAGTCCAAAGATTAATAAAATAATAACATCTACTTAAATAAATGAAGCAACAGATAATCTTAGATTATTAAATTATGTTCATTTAACTTGATTTACACCACAATTTGTAATATTATTGAGGCTGTCAGTGGAAAATCCATTTTGCTCTACAAAGGACAAGATACCAGTTTGAAAAGAGCTCCTATCACAACAATATAATCAAGAGCAAACATCAAATTTATGGTGAATTTTAGGTAGAATAACTGGATTATTGCTCGTTTACAAAAAATTTATGGATGCAATGACCCAAGGAAATCAGTAGTTTATGAATGAATAACTCTCTTCTAGAAAGGATATCAGTGTTTAGTGATCCCTGAACTAATCAGGAATCCTGGGACCAAAAAGAAGAAGAAAGCTTCAAATATTAATACAAGAACATACATTAATGAAAAAAAATTTCCTTTCTAATTCCTTTAAAAATACAAAAATTTGTCAGGGAAAACGTCCTTGTGGTATTCCAGACCAGGGAGTTGATCAGTCTGAACGTAGCTGCAGCAAATCTTACCCTGTTTATTCTACACAGAGCAGTGGAAGAGGCAAGATTTTAAACATTTAAATTGTAAGAAATGGAAGCTAGAATCTGCGTCATAACACTCCTTTATTTTCCTCCTGGAATAGGCCTTTGGTCATTTCACTGAGTTTTCCCACCTTATCAGAAAAGCTTGTGAGAACTTTTAAGCTTTATGGCTGGAAAGGGGCCAGGGAGTCTCCCGATGGTCAGATCCCTTCTTTGTTGTTGTTGTTTTTTTTTTTTTTTTTTTTTTTTTTTTTTTTTTTTTAAGGTTTATTTATTTATTTGAAAGTCAGAGAGAAGAGGCACAGAGAGAGAAAGGTCATCCACCCACTGGTTCACTCCCCAATTGGCCTCAACGGCTGATTCAAAGCCAGGAGCCAGGAACTTCTTCCAGGTCTCCCATGTGGGTACAGGGGCCCAACGACTTGGGCTATTTTCTACTCCTTTTCGGGGGGCCACAGTAGAGAGCTGCATCAGAAGTGGAGCAGCCGGGTCTCGAACTGGCGCCTATATGGGATGCCGAGGCTTCAGGCCGAGGCGTTAACCTGCTACACCATAGTGCAAGCCCCTCAGCTCTCTTCTGAGAGAACCAGACTCAATACGGAGTTACTATGGCTTGCTGTCACACAAGGGACAAGATGATGTTTAAGGTGAAGCCTGAATTGGCATACTTTTCACATCAGTTTGTGGGAAAAAATTTTAATCTTATTTGTGCCTTAATTAAAAACAACCAAAAATTCCAGCAGAAACAATAGATAATAGACATCTCAGTTCAAGTCACAGAATTCTGATGGATGTGTTAACAACTGAGCAAACTTTCTAAAGGACAAGTGCCAAAGCTGCTGCATACAAACAAAATCAGAGCTTTCACTGCACATTTTAAACAGTGGTATCAAGACTCTGATGTGTTTCTTCAAGGAACTGTAATAGGAGATGAACCAGATCTTACCAGTATGATCCTGAAAGAGAAGCACAGTCAGAGCAGTGGCTACTGAGAGGTGGAAGCAGTACTGTCAAGGGCAGAGCAGACCAATCAAGGGCAAACTCCACAACACAGCAATGGTTGGCCTGGATGTTCAAGGCTTTTTGGTTGTTGTTTTCCTGGAGGTCCAAAACAAGATATAAATTGGGTTATTATAAGGGTGCTTTCAGAAAGTTACCCAAAACTTTAACAGAGAAACACCTAAAAAGACTCCCAGGACAGTCCTTCCCCACCACAATGATGTGCCTGCTCGTTCCTCTTATCAAACCAGGACAGCTGTGTGAGAGTTTTAATGGGAAAGGATCCACTGTACAGTTTTGATTTGGCTCCTTGTGACTTCCTTATGTTTCAGAACCTTGAAAAAGATATTTGGGGGCCGGTGCTGTGGCGTAGCAGGTAAGGCGCTGTGGTGTAGTGGGTAAGGCTGCCACCTGCGACACTGGCATCCCAAACGGGCACCGGTTCAAGTCCTGGCTGCTCCATTTCTTGTCCAGCTCTCTGCTATGGCCTGGGAAAGCAGTAGAAAATGGCCCAAGGCCTTTGCCCATGTGCCCGGAAGAATTTCCTGGCTCCTTGGCTTTGGATCACCGCAGCTCCAGCCATTGTGGCCAGTTGGGGAGTGAACTGGCTGATGGAAAACCTCTCTCTCTCTCTGCCTCTCCTTCTCTCTCAACTACCAGAACCCTTATTTCTTTAAGGATGAATTAAAAGGCTGGCATCATTGCTTATAAATGTCTTGAATTTGATGGAACTTACATTGAGAAATAATGTTTGTATATTTTTATTTTTACATTTTTATAAATATTTATTTATTTTTGAAAAAATACAGAGAAAAAGGGAGAGACAGAGAGAGAGAGAAAGAGAGATTTTTTTTTAATTTTTTTTTTTTTTGACAGGCAGAGTGGACAGTGAGAGAGAGAGACAGAGAGAGACAGAGAGAGAAAGGTCTTCCTTTTGCCATTGGTTCACCCTCCAATGGCCACCGCGGCTGGCGTGCTGCGGCCGGCGCACCGCGCTGATCAGATGGCAGGAGCCAGGTACTTATCCTGGTCTCCCATGGGGTGCAGGGCCCAAGCACTTGGGCCATCCTCCACTGCACTCCCTGGCCACAGCAGAGAGCTGGCCTGGAAGAGGGGCAACCGGGACAGAATCTGGCGCCCCGACCGGAACTAGAACCCGGTGTGCCGGCGCCGCAAGGCGGAGGATTAGCCTAGTGAGCCGCGGCGCCAGCTGAGAAAGAATTTTCCATCCACTGGTTCACATCCCAGATGGCTGCAATGGCAAGTGCTGGGCCAGGCTGAAGCCAGAAGCCAGGAAATTCATCCAGGTTTCCCACGTGGGTGGTGGAGGTCCAAATGCTTTGGGCATCTTCCCCTAATTATACCAGATGATTAGCATGGAATGGGATTGGAAGTGGAACATTTGGGATATGAACTATCACCCATAAGGGATGCTGGCATTGCAGGTGGCAGCTTTGCCTGCTAGGCCACAATGCCAGCCCCTATTTTTACATTTAACTTTAAATTCCATTTCCCATGGACTTTTTGAGGTCCCTTTAAATCTTCTCCAATCAGTATATAAGGAAATAGTAATCAATAAGAGACAGAAAACGGTAATATTGACAAATTAAATGCACAGATAATGCCATAAGTCTGGTGGCTTTTGAAGGCAGAAGGCAGGGAAAGCGTCACAGGGTGAGCCAGATATTTAGGAACCATGATCTCCCTGCATGTCCATGTGTCTCTTCATAATGTCATCATGCTTTGAACATGCGAATCCACCTAATCCACCTAATTAGCAACCTAATCCAATCCAGTGATTTCCCAGAACTCCCACTTTATACACTATATTAGATCAAGCATCTATACTATATCCTTGAATTAGGAACATTAATCCATTAACTGTTAATATAAAACTTTGGGGTTTAAATACCTGCAGGTGTCTGGGAGACAAATCCTGTTAAACAATATTTAACTTTTGGGTCCCCAAGATTCATTTTCTTCTCATGGACAATATGCAATTATTCCATCCCCCAAAATTCCAAGGCCTTCACTCAATCCAATATTAATTCAAAATCTCAAAGTCCAAACTTTTCTCTTAGACTCAAGGCACACATATGCCATTCATTGTGAACCAGTACAATCAAAAAACAAGCTATATAATTTCAAGATACCATGGCAGGACAGGAATAGATTTCATGTTTCCATTCCAAATGGAGTGGAAATGAAAACACAAGGAAATACAAACAATTAATTAGACCAAGAGAAGGCTGAAACCCAGCAGCTCAAATATTAAATGCTATCACATGCACAGCCTCGTGGGCACAATGTGGCAAGAGCAGTCCCAAGCCTTTTGGTTTTGCCTGCACAGCTCGCGCCTTAGTTCTCAGAGACTGAAATTTCAGCTCTGTAATTCCACTAGGCATTGTGCTAGTGGATACTCTGTACAGTGGCTCCGTCCCTGTGACCAATCTCTTCCTAGGCCTCAAGATTGTCCGAGAAATTCTTCGAAATGTAGGTAGAAACATCAGCCCCTTCAATGCTATGAAAATCTTGGCTCCTCGGGCTAATCTCTGAGCCCAAATGCTGATGTCTTCAGCTTTCCTGGCATACTACTTGCAGCTTTCATCAACGTGTGCCTCATATCACTGGTCCCTCTACTTTTCTGGGTACTTTGCCCTCACATCTTCAGTATGCATTGCTCCATGAAGGGGCTGTAAGCCTACAGCACAACCCTGTCTGGTTTCCCAGGCTTTGCATTGGAGTTTCAATGAAAACCACCAAGACCTTGTAAATCTTACATTTTTCACCACTTTCAAGATCAGTTTTATGTGGATAACACCAAGGTCTGCTTTCGGTAGGAACTGTACCCTGTCCTGCTTCAGACAGGGATGCAATGGCCTGTCAGACTGGCAAGTCAGACTCCAAAATAGGCGCTAGGTGAACAGAATGTTGGACCTAAAGAATCCACAAAATTGCTATTAAAGTTAACAAATGATTCCAGCAAAATCACTGGGTATGAGATCAATAATACACTAGCAAAGAATAAACTAAGAATAAAAATCAAGAAAACAATTCCATTGTAATACCTTCCAAAAATGAGTAAATTAAATAAGGATGTGAAACATACTGAAAGCGGTAAAACAGTGCTAAAAGAAATGAAAAAGGGCCTAAATAATTAGGATCTCATCTCACACTGATGAATTAGAAGACTAATATTGTTAAGATAGCAATACTACCCAAAGTGTTCTAAAAGTCCAAAAGAATCCTGATAAAATGGCCTTACTTATAGAAAGGGAAAACTGATTCTAAAATTCATATGGGATTACAAGGGTATCTGGATTATCAAAAACATTATTACTACTCAGTAGAAAACACATTTGACAAAAACTAGGATTGATTCCTGAAGAACCTCTGAGTAAAGTAGGAAAAAAGAAAACTTACAAATCCTGATGAGGGGCATCTACAAAAATCTACTACCATACTTAGTAGTAACAGATCAAATGCTTTCCCCTTACAATCAAAGAGAGGATACCCACTCTCAGCACATCTTTTTAACATCTAAGTGGAATTTCTAGCTTTTATTCATATTCTGAGCTTAATTTTATTTCTCTTCTAGGGAAATATGAAATACTAACCTCACATCCCTATGTACTCTGGAGAAACAGAATCAATTGTTTACATAGCACAAAAAGGGAAGCATCCATGAGAAGAATGAGAGCTGAGGAGTATTTATCCTCATGGTTAAGAGGCCTACATCCCACATCAATATTCAATGTCCAGCTCTGAGAGAGAACTAGCAGATGACTGCTCGCTTTAGAAAAAACTGAAGAGAAAAGCTGTCTGCACCCTAATGTTTATTGCAGCTCAATTCACAATAGCTAAGACCTGGAACCAACCTCAATGCCCATCAACGGTAGACTGGATAAAGAAATTATGGGATATATACTCTTTAGAATACTATACCGCAGTAAGAAACAACGAAATCCAGTCATTTGCAACAACATGGAGGAATCTGGAACACATCATGCTGAGTGAAATAAGCCAGTCCCAAAGGGACAAATACCATATGTTCTCCCTGATAAGTGACAACTGACTGAACACCAAAAAGGAAACCTGTTGAAGTGAAATGGACACTATGGGAAACGGTGACTTGATCAGCATAGCCCTGACTGTTAATGAACAACTTAATACATTATCCCTCTTAGTAGTTTCTTTGTCTGTTCTACTTAATATGACTGGTTTAATTCTGTAATTAATACACAGTTATTCTTAAGTGTTGAAATTTAACTGAAATGTGATCCCTGTTAAACATAAGAGTGGGAATAAGAGAGGGAAGAGATGTATAATTTGGGACATGCTCAAGCTGACTTGCCCCAAATGGTAGAGTTAGAAACATACCAGGGGATTCCAATTCAATCCCATCAAGGTGGCATGTACCAATACCATCTCACTATTCCAAGTGATCAATTTCAGTTCACAATTGATCATAATGAAAGGACTAAGAGTCAAAGGGAGCACATAAACAAGTCTAGTACCTGCTAACACTAACCGATAGAATAAATAAAGGGGAGAGTGATCCAACATGGGAAGTGAGATACTCAGCAGACTCATAGAATGGCCTCAGAATCAGCCCTAAAGGCATTCGGATCTGGCTGAAAAGCCCATGAGAGTATTTCAGGCATGGAAAGCCAAGACACTCTGGCAAAAGATCTCTGTGAGTGAGATCCCAGTGGAAAGAACAGGTCTTCAGAGAAGGAGGTACCTTTCTCTGAAGGGAGGAGAGAACCTCCACTTTGACTATGACCTTGTCTAAACAAGATAAGAGTCGGAGAACTCAGAGGGCTTCCATAGCCTTGGAAACTCATGACTGGAGCATAGGGAGATTACTGATGCCATAGACAAGAGTGTCAATTGGTAAAGTCAACAACAGGAGTCACTGTGCACTTACTCCTCATGTAGGATCTCTGTCCTTAATGTGCTGTGCATTGAGATTTAATGCTATAACGAGTAACCAAACAATATATTTCACTTTGTTTTTCTATGGGGGTGCAAACTGTTGAAATCTTTACTTAATGCATACTAAACTGATCTTCTGTAAAAAAAAAAAAAAAAAAAAAAAAAAGAAATTATCAACTCCCAACTTGACTCTCACTGGGATTAAACATGACAATAGGTCTGCTCTGATTTCATCATCATTTAAAAAAAAATAAAAAAGAAAAAACTGAAGAGAGAAGATTTTATGGGTTTTCTGTGGTTTTCTCCTTCTCATTAGCCTACTTTTTTATTAAAGTTTTTATTTCATAGGTATAACTTTAGGAATATAGTGGTTCTTTCCCCAATATCCACCCTCCCACCCCTACTCCTGTCCCAACTCTTACTAACTCTGCCATCCCATTCTTCATTATGGTTCATTTTTAGTTTGACTTTATATACAGAGGACCACCTCTATGCTAAGTAAAGATTTCAACAGTTAGCACCCACACACACACACACACACACAACATATAAAGTACAGTTTGAGAACAATTTTTGCAGTTAATTCTCATAGTACAACTTATTAAAGACAAAGGTCCTACATGGGGAGTAGTTGCACACTGACTTCTGTTGTTCATTTAACAATTAATTCTCTTATTTATGATGTCAATGATCACCTGAGGATCTTGCCAAAGTTGCCAAGGCTATGGAAGCCTTTTGTGACCTCAGACTCCATCGGTATTTGGACAAGGCCATAAGTAAAGTGGAAGTTCTCTCTTCTCTTCAGAGAAAAGTGCATACTTCTTTGATGGCCCCTTCTTTCCACTGAGGTCTCACTCAAAGAGATCCTTCATGTAGGATATTTTTTCGCCACAGTATCTTGGCTTGCCATGCCTGAAATGCTCTCACAGCCTTTCAGCCAGACCAGGAAGCCTTAAGGGTTGATTCTGAGGTCAGAGTGTTAGTTACAGCGATTGCCTTTCTAGGAATCTGCTGTGTGGACTGCTTCCCATGTATGGCATTCCTTCCTTTTTAATTCCATTTGAGGAACAGTTCTTTATTTCTATTTTTTTTCTTTTCTTTCTTTTCTCTTTTTCATACTATATTTTGAAGTCTTTACTTAACAGAGTTAATAATATAAATATATATATATATATCCAATTGAAAATTTATCCCAGTTAAAAATAAGAGGGGGAATAAGAGAGGGAGGAGGAAGTTTCTAACTGTAAAGCTGTATAGTTCGCATACAGTCCTATGCACTTACTTCTAAGGATACAGTTTAAAGACTTATCATAGGACTCCAATCCCATTAAAATTGGTGGTAAAAATGCCATCTTAATTGTTAAAGTGCTCATATTAAGTGCTAAAGTGAACATATAGAAAGGATTAAGTGCTAAAATGATCATATAAATAACATCAAGTGCCTGGTAATAATAATAGTCCACTTCTGAGACCTGTCTGCAAGTATCTCTACAAATTTCAAGACACATTCTAGGCCCTACAACAAATCATCATTTTTAATTCATATATTCATATTTAATGTGTTTATTGGCTTGGCTTAAGCTAGCATAAGTAGACTTCTGTAACTCATAAACCAAAGTATCCAATTAACACAACTATCCTATAACCTGCTATACTTGAAGCTGAATAGTCTATCATTTCTCTCCTTGTAGGCAAATTGCCTGGGGAAGCTAACTCATAATCAGCTTGTTTTATGATTGTGAAAGCAGCAAAAAATGAGGTATTTAAGTTGAAGTGTAAATAATATCAAATTTATGTACATTTTAGTGTCATAACAGCAAGGACTTATCTTGTCCATAGGATTATAAGAGTCCAAGCTCTCAGGTTTTATGCCTCTGTTTTTCTGGACAATGTTTAATCCTTTGTAATTATATTATCTCTATATTCATGGCTGATAAATCCCTATTTTCGCACAATTTTATGTATATGATGCTGTATACCAATAAGCTCCAGTTGAATCTTTTAGGTGACTCTGCTCATCAATTTCTTCATGTAAATATTGATTTTCATAATTAATGTTTGTAGAAAAATAGCATTTCCCTTATTTTAAAGTACCTTAGAGACATCTTACGATTCTTGCAACTTGCTGATAACAATAATTTCAAGGCTAACAGGGATCATTGCCAGAAGCAAGTTTGAAAACTTCAAACTTGAAACTGGTAACTGAAAACTACTCAAATGTGAAATCTTACTGATACAAACATTCCAAACTATTTCAACATCTGTTTTTATACAGCTGCATTATAATGTGACCTCCTTTATAAGAATTGTAATACAAAGTGAAATATATAACCTGGCATACACATAGATAACCTACACAGACCCATAAAAAGAGTCATATCACCTTGGTTTACTCCTCTTGGTCTATAAGTGACCATGCCACACAGTGTCCAGAAAAGGGTGAAGAGGCATTCATTTTTCAACAAGTAGATGGATGAAGAGATACTAGATATATAGATGGATGAGCGGTAGGTAGAAAGACAGAATATTACCATGTATAATTTGGGACATGCTCAGGCTGACTTGCCCCAAGTGGTGGAGTTGGAAGCATACCAGGGGATTCCAATTCAATCCCATCGAGGTGGCATGTACCAATGCCATCTCACTGTTCCAGGTGATCAATTTCAGTTCACAGTTGGTCATGGTGGAGGGACTGGGAGTCAAAGGGAGCACATAGACAAGTCTAGTACCTGCTAATGCTAACCGATGGAGTAAATAAAGGGGAGAGTGATCCAACATGGGAAGTGAGATACTCAGCAGACTCATAGAATGGCAGATGTCCTAAATAGCACTCTGGCCTCAGAATCAGCCCTAAAGGCATTCGGAGCTGGCTGAAAAGCTCATGAGAGTATTTCAGGCATGGAAAGCCAAGACACTCTGGCAAAAGATCTCTGTGAGTGAGATCCCAGTGGAAAGAACAGGTCTTCAAAGAAGGAGGTACCTTTCTCTGAAGGGAGGAGAGAACCTCCACTTTGACTATGACCTTGTCTAAACAAGATAAGAGTCGGAGAACTCAGAGGGCTTCCATAGCCTTGGAAACTCATGACTGGAGCATAGGGAGATTACTGATGCCATAGACAAGAGTGTCAATTGGTAAAGTCAACAGCAGGAGTCACTGTGCACTTACTCCTCATGTAGGATCTCTGTCCTTAATGTGCTGTACATTGAGATTTAATGCTATAACGAGTACTCAAACAATATATTTCACTTTGTGTTTCTATGGGGGTGCAAACTGTTGAAATCCTTACTTAATGCATACTAAACTGATCCTCTGTAAAAAAAAAAAAAAAAAGAAATTATCAATTCCCAACTTGACTCTCACTGGGATTAAACATGACAATAGGTCTGCTCTGATTTCATCATCATTTAAAAAAAAAATCATCTATTATTTTTCACTTTATGTTTCTGTGTGGGAGCAAACTGTTGAAATCCATACTTAATGTATACTAAGCTGATCTTCTGTATATTAAGATAATCGAAAATGAATCTTGATGTGAATGGAAGGGGAGAGGGAGTGGGAAAGGGGAGGGTTGTGGGTGGGAAGGACGGTATGGGGGGGAAGCCATTGTAATCCATAAGTTGTACTTTGGAAATTTATATTCATTAAATAAAAGTTAAAAAAAATAAATAAATAAAAATATATATTTTTAGGACACTTGTGAAAAAAAAAAGAAAGACAGAATATTGATAGTCACTGAGTATTTATTTAGATAGTAAGTAAAAATGCTTAAGGATAGTTTGAGAATAAAAAGCCATAACAAAGTCATCAAAGGTAGAAATATGTAAGAGGAATGAGAAACACAAATTTCAGAGGTCAAAGTGAAGCATCATGTCAGTAATCCAGAAAAGCAAGTCAATGCAGATGAAGCATTAGGAGACATCAGAGAGCCTGAAACTAAAAAGATTAGCCAAGTAAAACATTTAGACGTTTCCAAATAGCATAAAGACTGTACTTTCTTCGGAAGATAAAAGTAACGTACTTTAAGAGATCAAAATCATAGATATTAAAATTATTCTGAAAAAAGTGGCATCACATGTGTGTATATGAAACACATGAAATGTATTCACTTAAAAAATATATATGTATATAAAATCCAAAGTCTGGTACACTACACATAATGCTATTGAGGATGTAAAGCAACAGGAAATTTCATTCATTGCTGGTGGAAATACAAAATGATACAGCCACCTTGGAAGACAGCTTGGCAAGTTTTTACAAAGTTAAACATACCTTTCCCATATGATCTGGCAATCACACTCCCTGGCATTTACCCAAAGGAGTTGAAAACATATGTCTACACAAAATCCTGCACATGGACATTTATGGTAGTTTCATTTGTAATTACCAAACTTGGAAGCAACCAAGATCTCCTTTATTAGGTACTTTGAAAAATAAAAAAATACATACTGAAAATGGAAAATTATTTGTACTAAAAGGTAATTAATATCAATTTATGGAAGGCACAGAAAAAGCTTAAATGCATATTACTAAGTAAAAATATCATACACACTGTATGATTCTAACTGCAGCCATACATCTCTTAATGACAGGAATAATTTTGAACAATGTATCATTAACAAATTTTGTCATTGTGCAAACATTATCAGGTATACATACATATGGTAAAACAGCTATGACATCACTAGATGATAGAATCTTAAGAGACTACTATTGTATATATGATGTCATTGATTAAAATATCCTTATGTGGGGCCGGTGCTGCAGCATAGTGGGTAAAGCTGCCGCCTGCTGTGCCGGCATCCCATATGGGCTCCAGTTCAAGTTCCTCTTCTGATCCAGCTCTCTGCTATGACCTGGGAAAGCAGTAGGAAGACGGCCCAAGACCTTGGGCCCTGCACCCGCATGGGAGACCTGGAAGAAGCTCTTGGCTCCTGGCTTCACATAGGTGCAGCTCTAGCCATTGTGGCCATCTGAGGAATGAACCAGCGGATGGAAGACCTCTCTCTCTCTCTCTCTCTCTCTGTTGTTTCTGCCTCTCTGTAACTCTGCCTTTCAAATAAATAAATAAATATTTAAAAAAATTAAAAAGTCATTATGTGGTGCATGACTGTATATGACATTTTAGAAAAGGCAAAACTATGGAAATAGTAAAAAGATCAGTGGTATTGATGGGTTGGGATGGAGAGAAGGATGAATAGGCAGAACACAGAGGAACTTTAGGGCAGTGAAAATTCTCTGTATGACACTATAATGATAACATACATCATTATACATTTTATAAAACTCATAAAATTCACAAAACCAACAGTGAACCCTGATACAAACTATGGACTTCTTATGTGAAAGTGTTGGGTCACTGTAGGTGACAAATGTCCCACTCTGGTGGATGTTGATAGTGGGGGAGGCTGTGCACACTGGAAACAGAAGTATGTATGGGAAATCTTGTATCTTCCATTTCTCTGTGAATCTAAAAATGCTGTAAGAAATTAAAAACTTAAAGTATTTATTCTGTAGGATATGTTTATTAGGGAAACACACTCAGTAGCCATACACCCTACATTCTCCTTCTTACCACTATGTGACATGGGGCAAAAAATTCTATCTTTATATCACTTTCATAACTTGTAAGATAAAATACTAACCATGCCTTTCTTAATAAGGTGGTTCTGATGATTAAATGAGTTTAAAAGGTGAGATTTTAGACACAAGTTCTTAGTAAGCCTTCCATATGGCAAGTGGAAGCTCAACAAGTGTTATTAATACACAAATGAACACAATTCATTACTCTGCTTGTTGTAGCAGAAGATCAGGCCCAGAACTAAGGGATCACATGTGCTTTAATTGCACATTGCATCACCAGGATATCTTGGAAAAACAAGAGTGCCTATCTTGTAATGGGTTTTTGGTGCAGCAGTTAATCCACTGCTTGGGAAACCAACATTCCAGGCCAGAGTGCCTTGGTTTGAGTCCCTGCTCTGTTTCAGATTCCATCTTCCTCCTATGTGTACCCTGGGAGCCAGCAAGTGATGGCTTAAGTGCCTGGGTCTGTCTTAACCATCTGGGACACCTGGATTGAGTCCTGGACTCCCAACTTTAGTCTGGCTGCTGTGGACATTAGGAGAGTGAATCTGCAGATGGAATATCTCTCTTGGTTTGTTTGTCTGTGTCTGTTTCTCCATCTTTCAAAGAAAATAAAGAAAGAAAGAAAGAATATTTCTAAAAAAAGAGTGTACATCTTCATATAAATTTCCCTTGGGTGGTAAAACACTCTTTAGTCTTAGTTGATCTATTTCTCTATGACTTAGATTTCTTTTTCTACTTCTTGAGCAATTCTACATTTCAATTGTGCTTTCTTTCCCTCTGATAATGCACAAGTACCTACGGTTTAAAAAGATTAATTTACATATTATCTACTTAGGGGAAATTCTAACCTCTCTGGATATTAATAACACCTTATTTTATGAAGCTAATAAAAATAAAATTATGAGTCAAACACTAAACTAAATAGCTTTTTAAGCTAATAATATCTTCATAAGAACATTATGAAATAGGTATTGACATTATCTCTAGTATAAAGAAATTAAGGCATAGAAAATTCAAGATATGTTTCCATAATCAGCCTTCTAGTAGGTTGCAAACCAGATCTCAATTCAAGCAGTCCATTCAGAGAGAGCATCCTGGTTAACAGGGTCAAGCACTTTATATAGATATTGCTGAACTTTACCAAATGACATCAAAATCTATTTCAAAACCCAGAAGCAACCAATCTGTAATTGAATGCTAAAACATTCTTTCTTCCAATTCTCATTTATTCTGAATATGCTAAGTTTCAGGTGCTAGAACAGGTACTATAGATGCAATCATAAATAAGACAATTACTTATCGAGGGTAGAGGTTGAAGCCAGACCCAGGAATAACGGCATGCAGGTTATTCTACCCACTTTCTGCCCTCAGCAGATGGTCAATCAATAGCTTTTGGCCAACACTGTGAATGTTTTGTTATTATATGCATAATGCTGTTTGTTGGACGTGAGTAAAGCCATGGAGAAGTCAAAATGTCACCTTCAACTTCAAGGTTCATAAAATTTAATTCAAAAACATAATTAGAAATCTTAAACCATATTCAGTGGGGATATATAAAATCATTGATTTTAAGATGTCTGAGAGTGAAGAAATCATGAAAATGGGATTTTTAGTACACCTCCCAACTAAATGATAATAGGAAAAGGGGAGTGCAGTTCTGTTATATTTGTTATTTCATTGAATATCTAGGTAATGTTTGGCTTGAATCAAGAATTTCTTGTCTGAACAAACAGTCCAAAAACCATCAGACTGTAAACTGCTTTCATCTTTCACAGCTTACAGATCAATATAAGTAACTGAGACAACTTTCTTCTCCTTTCTGTGCCTCTGAATGAATACCTTTCATATCAACTTCCCCCTGAACTGCTGGTAATGGAGTTTCCTGAAACCATTTTTTAAGGTTAAAAGACATAAACCAAAGTATCTTTTATCCCTTTCCCCACTGCAGCCATCACTCAGATTCCAAATTTTCTCTATATGGACTAGAAAAGAAATCTCTGCAGCTGTCCTCATTTTCCAGCTTTTCTTACCACACTCCAGAGCCTATAATCCTGATTTTTGACAACACAATGTGAGGAAAGCTGTGTTCACATGACCATGGAGATTTGATATCACAAAAATAAGAAATGTATCTGTTCAAAAAAAGTTTTAAACATATGAAAATAACATTTCATAAAATTGCTGATTAATAAACCAAAATTAAAGAAGGTATGAGCTTTGCAATCAGGTAAATCTGGGTTCAAATATAGATCATCTAATTCCAATGAAACATTAACAAAATAGGTATCAATCATATTGCAGTGGTGGCTGGGACTAAGTAAGCTATGTTTGATCATTGTCAGGGTCTTTGATGATCTGCTTGAGACCATGTTGAGTTTGATCATAATTTAGAAATAATAGGGATATATACACTGAGTATTTGTATTGTATCTTGAAAACATAATGACCTAATCAAGAATTTATAAACTGAACATCACCAATGAGCTGGTAGGGTATTTAAGAGGTATTATTTAAGAGATTATAAGGGTGAAGCCTCATGAATGGGATTAATGCCATTATAAAGAGATGCTGGAGGGACCCATGCTGTGGCGCAGTGGGTTAATCCTCAGCCTGAGGTACCGGCATCCCATATGTGATCCGCTTCGAGTCCTGGCTGCCCCTCTTCCAATCCTGTTCTCTGCTATGGCCTGGGAAAGCAGTGGAAGTTGGCCTGAGTGCTTGGGCCCCTGCACCCACATAGGAGACCAGGAGTAGGCACCTGGCTCCTGGCTTTGGATTGGTGAGGCTCTGGCCGTTGAGGCCAGCTGTGGAGTGAACCAACAGAAAGAATACCTTCCTCTCTGTCTCATCATCTCACTGTCTGTAGTTCTCTCATACCTGCTACCATGTATACATATCTGCTATGATAATAAGTTGACTACCTATGAACTAGTAAGAAGGCCTTCATCAGCTATCACATAGCATTCAGAACTGTGAGAAATAAATTGCATTATTTATCAGCCACCAAGTCCAAATAATTTTGTTGTGAACAAAGGTAAGGGTACATCCTAATTTTCAGAATCTTGGAAATAAATATTACTCTAATTACTGCATTTCAAACTTTATTCAAAGCAATAACTTAGACAAAATTCAGGTCTCACTGCATTTCAAAATTCTTTTGCATTTCAGTCTTCCACCAATTGAAATAACAAGCAATATTTCATTACAAGTAAGAGCTTCAGATGAGATGTGGGAAGACCAAACACTCAAGTACAACCTTTTCTATAATTTGGAGTTGTTTGTCACCTAGAGCACTTCCTCTCTGGTCCTGAAAATTTCTCTAGCTGAATCAAGCAATGCTCATAATATTTTTTTCTTCCTAAAAGAGAGAAACAAAAAAATCATATTATCTTCCATATTCTGTATCCCTAATGTATATTACAGAAAATTTCTGTTGGTTGCTCCAATCCATGGATTTTTAAAAAAATACATATTGTTAAACAAAAAAGTCATTGCAAAAGAAAAGATGAAAGAATACAGAAAATAACTGGTTTAAAGTCCCTATTATTTCTGATCAATTCATCAGAACATCCTTTAAGGAAAGATAATCCTTTATCTTCTAAAGGAAGAGAGTCAGAATAAAATTCAGTGTAGTCACAAAAAATAATTCAAGTGAATCACAAACCTTTATTTAAGAACTCAAAGTTTATAACTGTTAGGAGAAAACAGGACTAAATCTTCACAACCTATGGCTATACAATATTTTCTTACATAAAACATCAAAAAATAAAAGAAAATAGAGATTAGTTAAACTCCATCAGAAGTAAAAACTTTTATATGTAAAAAGACACCATCAAAAACTGCAAAGACAGGACCACTGTTGTGGTGCAGCAGCTTAAGATACCACTTGTGAATAGATACTTTTCAAAAGAGGAAATCCAAATGGCCAACAGGCACATGAAAAAATGTTCAGGATCACTAGCAATCAGGGAAATGCAAATCAAAACCACAATGAGGTTTCACCTCACCCCAGTTAGAATGGCTCACATTCAGAAATCTACCAACAACAGATACTGGCGAGGATGTGTGAAAAAGGGACACTAACCCACTGTTGGTGGGAATGCACACTGGTGAAGTCACTATTGAAGTCAGTTTGGAGATTCCTCAGAAACCTGAATATAGCCCTACCATACAACCCGGCCATCACACTCCTTGGAATTTACCCAAAGGAAATGAAATTGGCAAATAAAAGAACTGTCTGCACCTCAATGTTTATCGCAGCTCAATTCACAATAGCTAAGACAAGGAATCAACCTAAATTCCTATCAACAGAAGACTGGATAAAGAAATTATGGGATATGTACTCTATAGAATACTATACAGCAGTTAAAAAAAAATGAAATCCAGTCATTTAAAACAAAATGGAGGAATCTGGAAAACATCATGCTGAATGAATTAAGCCAGTCCCAAAGGGACAAATATCATATGTTCTCCCTGATTGGTGACAACCGAGAACCTAGAAGGAAACCTGTTGAAGTGAAATGGACACTATGAGAAACAATGACTTGATCAGCCCTTGTCCTGACTGTTGAGGAACAACTTACTATTTTATTCCTCTTAGTATTTTTTTGTTCTACTTAATACCATTGGTTGAAGTTTTTAATTAACACACAATTACTCTTAGCTGTTTAAATTTAACTGAAAAGTGATCCTTGTTAAATAAAAGAGTGCGAACAAGAGAGGGAGGAGATGTACAATTTTGGCACATGATCAAATCGAATTTACCCCTAATTGCTGAGCTAGAAACATGCCAGGGGATTCCAATTCAATCCCATCAAGGTGGCATGTACCAATGCCATCTCACTAGTCCAAGTGATCGATTTCAATTCATAATTGATCATAATGATAGGATTAGGTGTCAAAGGGATCACATAAACAAGATACTAACTGATAGAATTAAAAAGGAGAGAATAATCCAATATGGGGAGCAGGATACACAGCAAACTCATAGAATGGCAGATGTCCTAAACAGCACTCTGGCCTTAGAATCAGCCCCTAAGTCATTTGGATCTGGATAAAAAGCCCATGAGAGTATTTCAGGCATGGGAAGCCAAGACACTGTGGAAAAAAAAAAAAGGACCTGAATGAAAGATCTCTGTGAGGGAGATCCCAGTGGAAAGAACAGGCCATCAAAGAAGGAGGTACCTTTCTCTGAAGAGAGGAGAGAACTTCCACTTTGAATATGGCCTTGTCTAAATAAGATCAGAGTTGGCGAACCTTGGCAGCTCATGACAACAGCCTCGGGTGATTACTGACCTCATAAATAAGAGTGTCAATTTTTAAGTCAACAACAGGAGTCACTGTGCACTTACTCCCCATACAGGATCTCTATCCTTAATGTGTTGTACTATGTGAATTAACGGAATAACTAGTACTCAAATAGTACTTTATACTTTGTGTTTCTGTGTGGGTGCAAACTGTTGAAATCTTTACTTAGTATATACTAAACTGATCTTCTGTTTATAAAGATAATTTAAAATGAATCTTGATGAAGAATGGGATGGGAGAGGGAGAGGGAGTGAGAGGTGGGACAGTTGTGGGTAGGAAGGAGGTTATGGGGGGAAAAAGCCACTATAATCCAAAAGTTGTACTTTGGAAATTTATATTTATTAAATAAAAGTTAAAAAAAGATACCACTTGTGATGCTGGCATACCATATCAGAGAGTAGTTTTGAGTGTTAACTTTTCCACAGCTGATACAGTTCCTTGCAGATGCTACTGGGAAATCAGTGGAAGATGACACAAGTGCTTGGGAACCTGCAGATCATGTAGGGGACCCAGAGAGAGTTCCTGGTTCCTGGCTTCAGCCTGTCTCAGCCCCAGCTATTGTGACCATATAAGGGAGTGAACCAGCATGTATCTTTTTAGGCTCTCTCTCTCTCTCACGCTCTCTCTCTCACGCTCTCTCTCTCTCTCTTTCCCCCTCCCTTTCTCCCTCATTTCCTCCCTGTCACTCCTCTTTTCCAAAAATAAATGAATTGTTAAAAAAGATTTGAAAGTCAGAATTAAAGACAGAGAGAGACCAAGACAGAGAGATAGGGCTTCCGTCCACTGGTTCACTCCATAAATGGTTGCAATGGAGCCAGGAGCTACATCCGGTACTTCCATGAGGGAATGGGGGCTCCAAGGACTTGGGCCATATTCTGCTGCTTTTCTAAGTGCATTAGCAGAGAGCCAGATTCAAACCAGCATCCACATGGGATGCTGACATTGCAGGCAGCAGCTTCACCTGCTATGCCACAGCTCCAGCCCCAGTAAATCTTTTGTAAAAAGTGAAAACACAGGGGCTGGTCTCTGACAGTTAAGGCACATGACTCATATTGGAAACACTCTGTGTTCAATATTGGCTTCTAACTCCCAGATTCCTGCTAATGCAGACTGTAGAGGCAGTGTTGAAGGTTTAAGAAATTGATTTCCTGGCAACCATGTGTGGAAACTGGCTCCCAGCTCCTGACTTTAGCTTGACCCAGCCATTGTATGTATTTGTAGAGTGAGAGCTCTCTCTTTCTCTATCTGTGTCTCCTTCTGACAGTCTGCCTCTGAAATTTAAAAAATATAAATAAATAAAAACAAAATATAAGTGAAAAGACAATCGAAGGAATGAGAGAAAATATTTGCAAGTAATACATTTGTAATAAATGTGTACTAGAAGTACATAAAATACTTTTTTAAAAGTTTATTTATTTTGAAAATCAGAGTTACAGAGAGAGAAAGAGAGAGAGATCTTCCACTCGTTCATTCACTTCCTGAATGGTCACAATGGACAGCGTTGGGGCAGGCTGAAGCCAGGAGCAAGGAGTTTCATCTGGGTCTCCCATGGAGGAGTCAGGGGTCCAAACCCATGGACCATCTTTTACTGCTTTTCTCAGAACATTAGTAAGGAACTGAGTCTGAAACGAAAAATGGTTCCATGAAATACTATTAAAATTCAACATTAAAAGGAAAGCTCAGAAGAAAATGGGAAAATGTTTTGAGTAAATAATTAACCAATGAGGATAAACAAGTAAATAATAAGTATGAAAGAACTTCAAAGTTCATGAATAACAAAATAATGCTATTCCTTGAACTTTTTGAAATATCCTCATATAAAGTTGCTGAATATCACTAGCCATTGGGAATCCGGCTCTCTGCAAATCAAAAATCAAAACTACAATGAAGTACTATTTCATACCGAATTAGGATGGTATAACTAAAAAGACATATAGTAATAGCCATTAATGAAGATGTGGAGAAATTGGAACACGCATACATTACTGGTGGGAATGCACAATATTGTGGCTGCTTAGACAAACAATTTGGCAGTTTCTGAAAATGTAAAATGTGCTATTATTACATGATTCAGCAGTTCCACTCCTTAGTATATATCCAAGAAAATGGAAACTATCGGCACAATCCATTGTATAGAAATGTTTTTAACATCATTATTAATAATAGCCAAAGGCATAAACAATGCAAGGGTTATCCACTTATGATCGGCAAATAGAATGTAGGCTATTATTCCCAACAAGGACATGTTATTCAGCAACAGTAAGGAATGAATTACTGATACCTGCTACAGTGTGCCTTAGAGCACGACATTAAGAGAAAGAAGCCAGTCACAAAGAACCACATTTGGTATGGCTGAATGTGTATGGAATATTCAGAGTAGATAAAGTTTTAGAGATAGAAGGTAAACAAGAGGTTGTCCAAGTCTGGAGGACTGGGAGGTATGAGGAATGAGTAATTTTAGGTATAGGTTTTCTTTTTCAGTATGGAAATTTGTAAAAATGATATTGGTAATCTTTGCACAATTTTTGTGAGCATGAAAACTGCTTCTTTTCTAGAATATGTCCCAAATGTTACACACCTATTCAGAACTAACACAGCTTGGGCAAGGTGAGAAGCAATGTCCAACACAGGTAGATCTGTGCATCAGCAGGGCTTTTGCTGAGAACTTAAGCCAGCCTCTAAATCAGAGACTTCACAACTTTCCTCCTGCTAAGTGAAAGAGTGACAATGTAGACAGCCAAAGAGTTTTTAAATTGCATAAGTATATCAACTCATGTAAGAGCACTCAGGCCATCAAAGGTGAGTTTGTCACTGAACATGGCAATATATACATAATACTCAAATCCAAACCATGTATTTGAAATTTTTTTAAAGCAGAGTTTTAAAAATAATCTCTCAGCTAGCATCTATGACACTATTGGTAGCATAAAAAGCTCAATGACCGTCGCCCAATGGCTCTTAGACAATGCCTGCCATCATTATTAAACACATTTTAAAGGTGGTGACTCAGGGCTGTGAACACTTGGTTTCCATATATGTAGGAAGATGATGGGTAGATAATTGTGGAGGAGTTCAATATCAAAATAAAAAACATTACTACTACTATATATTGATTTATATTATAGTTTATAGTATACTTTGTATTGCTTTAGACCTGTTTCAAAATCTAATAATCTTATATTTTCATTGTATCATTTAATTTGGAGAGAAACAGAATGATTTAAAATATATACTTACAGACCTGTGCTATCAATGAAGCATAATGCAATGAGCTAATTAAATGAATAGTAAAGGGAACAACTTATTATAAACATGGAAAAATTATCAAATTGAGCTTCATCAGGAGAATATACTCACACTGAAAAGAATTTCTTTCTTTTGTTATTAAGCTATTGGCAAGATTTAACCATAGTTATTCCACAGGGAATTCTTGATAATTGATTATTATTCTCTGTTACACTTCAAAAGACAACCTGCTTAAACTAAAAGCAGATATTCCACCTCATTCAGAGTTGTATTTACTTAATTATTGGTACTGTTTTCTTGGGGAAATTGAAGTGGATTTTTTTTTATCATCATGAGATTCATAGGGCCCAGAGATGACATTATCAGTTTTCTGCAGCAATTCTCATTTTTCTTAAAATCATGACCCATTTGATATCTTAAAAAGAGCAGCATTAATTTTAATTTGTCATATTGTAGGGTTTAAATTGACTAAATGTTAATAGCATTCTTCTTGAGTAATCAGTTCTACATGATTAACCTAAAAATTGCCAAAACATTGTTTACTCTTCATTTGTATCTGAAGAAAAGGCATGATGAGTCACAAGGGTTGGATTAATTTACTTTCTGATCTGTATTAAAACTTGCCACAATGATTCATAATCATTTTACTTGATATTTATCCTGACAAAACAGCTTAATTTTAACAGCAGCTGATTGGAAAATAATTCCGGGCCAAAAGATATCCCACTTCACAACTACAATTAAGTTGTATTGGAAAATACCATTCTGCTCTGTTTTTCTTGCTTCTTTTCCATTTAATAAAAAAAGATAAGCAAAAGACAACCTCTGAAACCTTGCATGCATTCTCCTTCGAAGACTTAAAAAAAATAAAATAAAATCAAAGTAGTAGCTTGTGGTTTTAACACCATCTAGTGGGCTTCTTTTGTGATAGCAAGTGAAAACTAGCAGAGACAAAAGAAACAGGATGGAGGAGTGATGGCCATTAAACTTTTGAAACTTTTCAAAATTTTCCTGTGAGAGCAAGGTGAAATGTTAGCAGCCTAACATTTAAAATATTGGCTGGGAAGCCCACATCCTGTATCAGAGTGCCCGAGTTGAGTCTTGGCCTCACTCTTGACTCCAGCTTCCTGCCAACGCACACCCTGAGAGGTATCAGGTGATGGCTCAAGTAGATCAGTTCCTGATAGCTGTGTTGGAGCATGGATTGAGCTCCCAGCTCCTGGCTTATCCTAGTCATTGAGGACATTCAGGGAGGAGACCAGGGGATGAGGTATCGCTCCATTTCTAACTCTTTTTCTCTCCCCTCCATCTTGTTGCCTTTCAAATAAACAAAGAAATAAAAACTTTAGCATAATAATTAAAATACATTTGTTCCTTTATCTTGTTTCAAGAGGAATATTTTATTTCATTAAGATTTTTTTTTTTGTTTGAAAAGCATAATGACAGAGAAAGATCTTCCATCCATTAGTTCATCCCCAAAATGGCTGCAACAGCCAGGGTTGGATAAGGCCAAAATTGGGAGCTAGGAGCCGTACTTCCCCATTGGTGGCAGGGGCCAAAGTATTTGAGCCATCATCCACTGCTTTTCCAAGTGAATTGTCAGAGAGCTGCATCTGAAGCAGAGCAATTGGGTTTCAAATGGGTGTTGTGATATGGATGCTGGTGTCACAGCGGTGAATTAGCACACTGTACCACAATGTTGATCCAAAGAATAACATTTTAACACAGCTGTTAAAACCTTAGTTGATAAATTAAAGGGTATATTATAAATACCAATTGAATGATTTCAAATTCAATACAGGAATAGATAGATTACCGTAATTTTACGGCCTCTCTTTCAAAGCTACCTGGCATTAAGCTTAGATGGCAACTGAGGGAACCACAGACTAGACATATTCAACAGTGCTCTTACATTACATATAATCTTTGGAACACACTATTGTAACCTGTATATTCAAACTTGGCTTACCATAAATTATTTTCTCTCTTTCAACGCAAAGAATTGAAACCCTTAGACTTTAAAGACTTAGTTCAATTTTACGTTAATTTGCTTAAATATCTATACTCTATTCTAATCATTTTCTCTCATGCTATCAACCAACTCCTGCATAATAAATCCAATAGAAAAAAAACTTAATTCTTCCCAACATTTAAAAAAGTATTTGGTACACTGAAAATTGCTAAATTTTAAGGACTTATTTCTTTTCTGGTTTTTATGTGTGAAAAAATGCATTTCCAAATGCCCTCCTTCTTCAGTTGTATCTCTTGCCTTTTAAATTTGAATAATGCAGTTTCGGTGACCATTGAATTTTCTAGTATCTATGACTTCAATTCTTACCTCTATACAAACAATGCACAAATACATAGTTACTGATTTTGGACACTTACCAACATTTATCTCTGTTTTTCTCTCTGCTTCAAGTGCACAAATATTAGTCCATCCAGGTCATCATTTCAAATTCAACTTATGTAAAACTGTATTCCAAACTAAAAATCTACTTTGCAATGTTATTTATATTTTCTATAATTTCCAACAATATTGTCTTAATTATTTACCATCAGAAACATTGTATTTGTCTTTTTGGGATTGGCTTATTTCACTAAGTGTAAAGGTTTCCTGTTGTACCCATTTTGTTGCAAAAGACAAGATTTCATTCTTCTTTATAACTGAGTAGTATTCCATTATTTATATGTTATATGTTATATTATATAATATATATATGTTATATGTATATTTGTTATATATTATACTATATATATATATCAGTTTCATTATCCAGTCATCAGCTGATGTACATCTAGGTTGATTCCATGTTTAGATATTGTGAATTGAGCTGTAATAAACATGGGGATACAGATATCTTTTTCATATGCTGATTTCATTTCCATTGGATAAATTCTCAGGAGTAGGATTGCTTAGTCATATAGTATATATATTTTTTCAGCTTTCTGAGGAATCCCCATGCTGTCTTCCACATGGCTGTACTATTTACATCCCCACCAACAGTGGATTAGGATACCTTTTTCCCCACATCTTCACCAGCATGGATTGTTGATTTCTGTATGACAGCCATTCTAGCTGGAGTGAGATGAAATCTTATCGTGATTTTGACTTGTATTTCTCTGCTGGCTAATGATCCTGAGCATTTTCTCCAGCGTCAGTGAGCCATTTGAATTTCCTCTCTTAACAAATGCCTGTTTAGGGGTCGCACCGTGGCTCACTTGGTTAATCCTCTGCCTGCAGCACTGGCATCCCATATGGGCACCGGTTCCAGTCCTCTTCCAGTCCAGCTCTCTGCTGTGGTCTGGGAGGGCAGTGGAGGATAGCCCAAGTGCTTGGGCACCTGCACCCGCATGGGAGACCAGGAAGAAGCACCTGGTTCCTGGCTTTGAATCAGCGTGGTTCTGGCAGTAGCAGCCATTTGGGGGGTGAACCAATGGAAGGAAGACCTTTCTCTCTGTCTCTCTCTCACTGTCTATAACTCTACCTGTCAAATAAATAAATAAATAAAAATTTTAAAAAATGCCTGTTTGAATCTTTTGCCCATTTCTTAGATGGATTTTTTTGTTTTGTTGTGGAGTTTCTTGAGCTCTTTATAGATTCTAGATATTAATCTTATCAGTTTCATAGTTGCAGATATTTTTCACATTCTGTCTGTTGTTTCTTCACTTTGCTCAGTGTTTCCTTTGCAGTGCAGAAGCTTCTCAGCTTGATGTAATCCCAATTTTTTTTTTTTTTTTGCTTTGGTTTCCTATGCTTTTGGAGTCTTTTACAAGAATTCTTTGCCTATGACAATGTCTTGCAGAGTTTCCTCAATATTCTCTAGTGATTTGATGGTATCAGGTTGTAGATTTAGATCTTTGATCCATTTTGAGTATATTTTTGTATAAGGTGTAATTTAGGGGTATCATCTTCATTCTTACAGTAATATTTACTAGATAACTCCCACATGTGATCTTGTCTCAAATGCTTTTATGTGTAAAATCAGATGTCTGCTCTCCACCAGTTTATAACAAAATTTTTGGTGAAAAAAATCATGCACATAAAAGATTATACTACAAGGTAGTATATGAGCATTACCCGCCTGATAATGAATGAATGGAGTAATTTTTTAGCACTAATGTGCTAGAAAATGCTTGTACCATTATCCTAGTTCAGTCTACCAAAGGATTCTCATGGCCATTTTCTATGCATTAACATTTCCTTCACTTGGGAACACTTTGACTTACTACAGTGAATAGGAGCACATGACACAGCAAACTACTTGAATCCTACAGAAATTGATTTAATACAAATGAAAGGTAGAGGAAATATGCAATATGTTCTATACTTTTTGTACCTGGTACTATTTTATTATAATTTTCCTATTTTGTAATCTCCCCGAAACTATCTAGAAGAAACATACTTTTAGTCCAAATGTGGAGAGAAAACCTGTGATTGGGTGTTGTCATTGCCAGTCATCTTGAAAACAAAATGAGATCCAAGGCACTTCAAATAAAAGTCATGGTAAGCACTGGGATCACCCAATTCTGCTTAGACTTCTGAAACTGTTATGAGAGAAATAATTAACTATAGAAGGGATAAAATAATAATGTGGGCAACATTGGTTCACAACCTAAGATTATCTAAAGCTAACACTTGGAATTTTAGAACTTTTCTATGTCTGTTTCTTGACACTCTGAACTATTCTCTTACAGTCTTATAAAATAATCAATTAAATAACATGGAACCTGAAAATGAGAGGAATTTTGCTCCTCATCTCACTCCCCTCCTCAAAATATCCAATCAAGGACATACTGAGAAAAAGTTACAGTTTCAATGAATCCTAAAAAGCAGAGCAACAATTTTGATTGATCAGAGGTAGCAAGGAATAATGAAAAACAACACACAGGTTTAAAAGATCATTATTTTATAGAATTTCCATTAAATCAAACTGAGGCTTTGACTTCTTTGCTTCTTTATAGAAAATGTGTAAGTCATAAGGTAGGAAATGCAGAGCACAGCCAGAATGTGGAACATAAGGATTAGAAGGACTTTGAAAATAATCTCTATGGGTGATGATCAGCAGCTCCACAGGAATGTGACACAATGTTAGGTATATTTTAGTAAAATTTGGAGAAAAAACTTAATTTAGTATAAAGTTAGTGCAGACAGTAAGATAACAGAGGCAGAGAAACCCATTATAGTCAATTCTGTAGTCCTGATCCAAGCTATTTAAAGCTGAGAATACAGAAAATTTTTGGAGATAAAAATGATGCATACAAGATCCACAAGGCCAAAAAATGAATATTCACAGAGTCAATCAGCTCTTTTTAAAAGTGGGGAACAAGAGGGATGAGAAAAAGTGCTTAAGCTAAGGGTGAACTATAGAAAGGAAATTGAACTTAATAAATATTGGAATACCAGAAATAAAATCAGGGTGTGGAAGACAGGAGTTGGAATAGGACAATTTTTCTTCATCTTGAGATAGTATTTGTACAAGCATTAGGGTACTTCAAAAACTTTGTGGAAAATGGAATTAATACATAAGTTTTCTTTAGCTCCAAAGAATTTTGAAATTCATGCATAGTTTTTTTGTAATAAACTTGCCCAAAAATATTTTGAAGATACATTACATTTGGAAATGTCCTTTAGGCATTTGCAATTTCATAATTGGAATGCAAGAGAGACATTATGGATTATAATGTGTGACTCCTTTAAGGGGAACAGATTATAAGGATCTAGGCATAGAATGAGAGAATGGGAAAAGAACCAGGAGAATAACAGAGGAAGAAGTCTAGAGAGGTGAGACGAGAATCAAAATTATGCCATGAGAAGAACTCCAATTGATTCAAGACATGCAAAAATGGCATTGCCTTCACCAGTATTTTCACTAAATCTTCATGCACTAAACTTAAAATTCTCTCTAAAACCAAAACTATAATTCATTAAAAATTACAAGTAAATAGAGGCTGGAACTGTGGTGTAGTGCCATGGCCTGTGAAACTGGCATCCTATATGGGTGCTGGTTCCTGTCCCAGCTGCTCCACTTCCAATCCAGCTCCCTGTCTAACGGCCTGGGAAAAGCAGTGGAAGATAGTCCAACTGTCTGGACCCCTACCACCTACATGAGAGACCTGGATGAAGCTCCCGGCCCCTTTCGGCCCTGGTTGTTGCTGCAACTTGGGGAGTGAACCAGCAGATGGAAGCTCGCTCTCTCTCTCTCTCTCTCTCATCTCTATTTGTGTGTGTGTGTGTGTGTGTGAATTCTGACTTTCAAATAAGTAAACAAGACCTTAAAAGATTACAAGTAAATGGGTCAGCTTAATTTATATTTTTAAAAAATATTTATTTATTTATTTATTTGGAAGTCAGAGTTACACAGAAAATGGGAAAGGCAGAAAAACACAGAGATCTTCCATTCACTGATTTTCTTCCCAAATGGCCACTACAGACTGGGTTGGATTAGGCCAAAACCATCAGCCCAAAATCGCATCTCAGTCTCCCACATGGATGGCAGGGGCCCGAGTACTTGGACAATCCGTTGCTTTCCCAGCTGCATAAGCAGGGAGCTAGATTGGAAGCGGAGATGGCAGGACTGAAACTGGTACCTCTTCAGGATGTTGGCACTGCAGGTAGCAGCCTACCCCCCTGCACCACCATGCCGGCCCCATGGATCAGCTTCCCTTAAAAAAACAATCCATAATCATTGAAAGAAGGTAGCTTCATTCTAGCAACAATTCTTACTAAAAATTAGTATCCTTAAGATTCTACCTATTCTAGAGCTGAAAGCCATTTATACATTACAATAAAGGAAACCTATGAACTCAAACTCTCAAGGGAAAAAAATGGAATAAATGGAATATTTTAAGACAATTATTTTAGGCTACCATTCTAATTCTGAATAGTATTTCAACTAATTAGTTCAGTATTTGAACTAATTTTAAATTATATTTTTATCTAAAACAAAAGTCTTAGAAATTCTGAGCAACATTTTTCAAATCACTTTAAAGGTCATGACCTGCCTTAGAGGTACTGAAACACTCTATCAAAGACGGAAGTATTTTGAGCACTGTGGACAGTGCATCAGATAAATCACAAATATTATTTTATAAATGAAAATATCATATAATATTTTTCAGTTAACTTTGGCCATTAAATTCATTTTCCAATTTTTAATTCATTGGTTAAAAAATATTATTGGGCTCTTAAGATGCATCAGTGAACAAAACAAACTAAAATTCCCACCCTGTCGTTAAACATGGTAGCTGTACATGACACTGAGGTTGGATTCAAACTAAAACTCAACCTTTTGAAGTGTGGAGGATTTTCTGTTAATTTTTCAATGTATTTCTGCACTACATGTATAAAAAACTTTTATTGTCCCTCAGAAGCCAAATGACCTTTACTCTTGTCTACTTTAATAAAACTTGGATTGTTAATTCCTATTAAAACATGCATGTGGCCTCACTCCTCAAAAGCACCCATGCTTATTTTAAAACTCATTTTATGAAAAAAAAAGTTTAAAGACAGATCAAATTCCAACCAGCTGATCATTAAGATCCCATGTGTGAACTTTGTCCTTCCTGGAGGGACCATAGATTTTGTACCTAATTAAGTGGTGACTGTGCAATGGATTAGTGCTCTCAATGATTTTCTGATTTAGTTGACTAACTGAAAATTTCCACAGGGCAGAGTGCAATTTACTTGTGTGCCCCAATTAGCACTGCTAACTGGGGCACAAAATCGGCATAAAATTGGGTCCTGAGTTTGTATCAGCCACCATTCAGAGAATGGCAAATCGCCAGGCAAACTCAGAGGGAAGTCTTTAGCTTTCTTTCCTCTCTTACTTGCTAAATGACACAGTAGTTCATTGTTATTTTTATAGGAAAGTTTGCAATTTTGGATTACAGTGGATTATGAAAAGGGACTTGGTCTATAAAGAAGAGTGAGATGATTGAGGGCCTCCTATCAGTTGGGAGACATGAAGGCAATAGAGGCACTAGGGATTCTATTCTTGAAGATCTTGGTTGCAAAGCTGAATCCAAACAGCAGCTTCTCTTGCAGATAGAAATACACTAAAATGTTGGAAGTAATCTTGTGCCTGGCAGAGAAAACTCACGCCATATTTCCATATCTTATTTGTTTGTGAGGCCCATGTAGGCACATAATGAAATTTCGTCTCCATGCTTCACAGGTTTTCTCTGCCATCTTTTACAGTCTTTCAGAGGCCCACCGAGCCACACTTAAATAAGACTTTTTAACACATTTGTTTGCCATTTGAAAGCCCAACATTTTCTTTAATCTAATAATGCATTTTCATGCTATTTATTCATTTAATAATGGGCTTCAATGCAAACATATTGTAATGTTACCAAAAGGGCAAGTGCCGTAAATAGCCTTATGAAGGAAAGTCTGCCAGCTTTTCATAATGCAAATTGGGAATCTTGTTAAAACATGATTGTGCATAGGACCTTTACAGAATGAGAACAACTCTTCTTCAGAAACCCATCTTGCCATCTTGACTTTGCCCAAATTATATTAGAGCAACAGAACAACTGTGGCTCTTTCATTAGCCTCTATCCTGTACAGCCTCTCCTCTGTGGACGTTGCAAGCATGGAGCTGAGGCAATTCAGGTGAGTGGTGCTTGTGAAAGCACGCACATGTAGGGCAGAAAGAAGCCACAAGCTTAAGAGAAACTCAGTTTAGGAAAGGACATGTTGACCCAGCCATGGCCTCCAAAACTTAACAACCAGTTTATACATCTAGGACATTACACCCTACCTCCACACCACTATAAAGAGATCTTCATCATTCTTGATCCTCCTAAGTAGTGCACTGATTGTCTGTTATGCACACCCTTTCATGTGATGGATAGTTTGCAATCCTGCATCCTTTTGTGTTATAATTAACCCAACAATTTGTCAATGCTAAGTTAAAATCCCATCACTAACATTATTTATACAAATGTTTAGAACACTACAGAAAATTGTTGCCTCAGCTATTTGTAAACCAAAAATATAATCCCATGCAAGGTCTTAGATGAATGCAAAATGTGAGACTAAAATGATATGTTACCTTCTGTGTACTACTCACAATTTTGGACATAGTAACTGCTCTTTTTCTCTTGCCAAAAAATAGCTAATAGAATTAATAAAGAGACAGTTTATGTAAAAATGATATACATGTGTGTCATATGGCTGCATACATAATAATTGTATTTATATGGTCCAGACTGCACTGTATTTTAACTTTGTGATTAATATTCAGTCCCAAGTGTGGGCATTTGGCACAGTGGTTAAGATACTGCCTGGGGCACTTGAATCCATGTAAGAGTGTTTAGGTTAAAGTCCCAGCCCTACTTTCAATCCAGCTTTTTTACCAATGCATACCCTGGGAGCCAACAGGTGATGGCTCAAGTACCTGGGCCCCTGCCATCCATGTGGGAGATTCAGAATGAGTTCCAAGTTCCTAGGTCTGGTCTGCCTGCCCTCTTCCCCCGCCTAGCCCACCAGTTATTACTGACATTTGAAGAATGAAACAGCAAATGGAAGCACTTTTTCTCTCTTTCTCTACCTTTTCCCTCTTTCTTTTAAATAAGTAAATTTCTCTTTCTCAATCCCAGACTTACGTGTTTGTAAATGAGAGGAGAGAGAAAGAGAGAGAGATAATGAAATGTCATTGGATGAGGACAGGAAGAAAAAGAATAAGAGGAGGAATAGAAAGGAGGAGGAAGAGGAGAAAAGGGGGAGGGGAGAACAAAGAGAAAGGAGAGAAAGTAATTTTGGCTTTATTCTTACCATGAAGCATTTTATACATACTTAGGCCTAAAAAATCACCTATTCTAAGAAGCAAGGATTGTCTTCAGATGAGCAGAATATCTCCTCTACCTTAGTTAATAGTTCATATCAGTCTTAACAATTTTGTATATATTTGAATTTTTTAATAAACCTTGGTTTACCATTTATAGGAAAATTCCTCTTTTGACTGCTTATCAGCAACCAGAATTTTCAATTTGGATCGTGCATATTAAAAGCAACACATGCACTAGGACTCACATCAAATACATGAATACTATATGTAAAAAGGATAGCAAAAATATTTCGGGGTCAACGCTGTGCCTAAGCTGGTAAAACTGCCGCCTGCAGTGCCGGCATCCCACATGGGTGCTGGTTTGGGTCCTGGCTGCTCCACTTCTGATCCAGCTCTCTGCTATGGCCTGATAAAGCAGGAGAAATGGTCTAAGTCCTTGGGCCTCTGCCAGGAAGAAGCTCCTGGCTCCTGGCTTTGCATCGACACAGCTCTGGCCATTGTGGTCATTTAGGGAGTGAACCAACGGATGGAAGACCTCTCTCTCTCTCTCTCTCTCTCTCTGTAACTCTTTCAAATAAATAAAATAATTATTTAAAAAATTTCATAATTCAGAAAGCAAGTTGAAAATTTATATTCTTACAGACTGAACAGATATCTATTATGTGAAAGTCATATGCTCGGTTTTAGTTTACCCATTACATCCATTTATATTCCATTTGATGTATCTGTTTAATCTTGCCATTCAGTAGCAATCAGATACAACCATAGCCTATCATAATTGCTTCTTACTTACTAATTCATGTTTATATTTAATAATAGCATAAATTTAAAGTCTTCACTTCTTTCCTAGTTGAGGATAGGATTTTTATTAGTTTATTACTTCTCATGTTGATTAGCTTGCTGTCAGCTACATACTCTGTGTATAATTTTGGTATTTCTACATTTTGCTGATTTAAGAAAGTTTAAAACTCCCACTAATGAGCTCTTTTGAACTTGTTGTGTGCTCCTTAGTATTTATAAGAAGCTTCCATTTATAGAATATAATGCTGACAACACAGTATTATCGTTATTTTACATACAACAAAACTGAGGCTAACAGTCCACTGCCTCGTGGTTGTCCAGTTCAGACCAGCAACTCGTTCTAGTCTCTCTCAACTGACTTGTACAAAGTCAACTTTCTTGTAAAAACTTTGCATGCTTTTTAGTGACTTAGTGATTAAAAAACAGCACTAATGAAATTTTGAGTGTCAAAATACAACCATGTACAAAAATGAACAAAAAATAATCATAAACTCAATGTAAAATTTAAAAGAATAAAATTCTGTACAATAACATAGAAGATCTAGGTAAACTTGAGTTTGCTTAGGGCATTAATTTTTTAAGATCTACTTATTTATTTGAAAAGCAGGGTTACCATGATAGAGAGGCAGAGACAAAACAGATATTCCATTCAGAATTCAGTCCCCAGTACCCACAATAGTGGGGACTAGGCCTAGTTGAAGCCAGAAGCAAGGAAATCCTGATAGGTTTAATGCAACACCAATAGCATGAACTATAAAAGAAAAATATTGATAAACTGGACGTCATTAAAATGAAACCCTTCTGCTCTGTGAATGATAGTGCTAAGAAAAGATAGGGGGCTGGCCTGTGGTGTAGCCAGTAAATCCACGGCCTGCGAAAATGCCAGCATTGTATGTGGACATGGTTCAAGTCCTGGCTGGTCCACTTTCAATCCAGCTCCCCGCTAATGACCTGGGAAAAGCAATAGGGTAAGGCCCAAATGTGTGGCTTCCTGCCACCCAAGTGGGAGATCTTGAAGAAGCTTCTGGCTCCTAGCTCCTGGTTTTGGCCTAGTACAGCCCCAGCTATGACAGGCATCTGGGGAGTGAACCAGCAGATGGAAGATCTCTCTTTCTCTCTCTCTTTCTGCTTCTCCCAATCTTTTTTTTTTTTTTTTTTTTTTTTTTTTTTTGACAGGCAGAGTGGACAGTGAGAGAGAGAGACAGAGAGAAAGGTTTTCCTTTTCTGTTGGTTCACCCCGCAATGACCGCTGCAGCTCGTGCATTGCAGCTGGCGCACCGCGCTGATCTGAAGCCAGGAGCCAGGTGCTTCTCCTGGTCTCCCAGGCGGGTGCAGGGCCCAAGCACTTGGGCCATCCTCCACTACCTTCCCGGGCCACAGCAGAGAACTGGACTGGAAGAGGAGCAACCGGGACAAAATCCGGCGCCCCAACCGGGACTAGAACCCAGTGTGCCAGCACCGCAGGCAGAGGATTAGCCCATTGAGCTGCAACACCAGCCCTCATTCTCTTTCTCAAACTCTGGCTTTCAGACAAAAATTATAAATCTTTAACATAAAAAGATAGAAAAATCATAAGACAAAAAACACCAAGAGGAAATTGTCACAAAACACATATCTAATAAAGGATTAGTATCCAGAAACTCATTCTACAAAATCAACATTACCTTAGTTCTAAAACAGGATAGAACTATGGCAAAAAAAGAAAACTGCAGACACTATCCCTGATAAACATAGACACAAAAGTTCTGAACAAAATACTGCAGATTAATTGAACAATACATCAGAAAGATCATTCATCACGATCAAGTGAGATATAGTCTAAGAATGCAGGAATAATTCAACATATGTAGATCAACAAACATAACACATCACATTAAGAAAATGAAGACTAAAAGTCATCCCATCATCTCAAATAGATGCAGAAATAACATTTGATAAAATGCAACATCCATTTGTGACAAAAATCTTGGACAATTTAGGTATTAAGCAGCTTATTTACATACCTCAACACAATTATATGACTAACCCACAACCAATATCATCATGGTGAAGATGTGGGGAAAAGGGAACCTTTTCATATTATTATGGGAATACTAGTTAGTATAGCTATTATGGAGAACAATATTGTGGTTTCTTGAAAAGCCAAAAATAGACCTACCATTTTCCAAAGAAAATGATAAAGCAGATAAATATATGTATGCATTCCCATATTCATTGAAGTATTATTTACAACGGCCATGATATGGGACCCACTAGGTGTCCACCAATGAATGAATGGATAAAGAATATGTGGTATATATACACAATAGAATATTATTCAGTCACAAAAAATGCAATCCTGACAATTGCAGAAAAGTTGATCAATGGAACTGGTGATCATTATGTTAAGTGAAATAAATCCAACACAAAGCACCACATGTGCTTTCATATATATATATATATATATATATGTTAAAAATATTATGTCTAAACTTAGAAAAGTGACCACTAGAGCTTGGGTATTGGGAAAGGGTGTTGAGGGATATTGAATAGCATTTACTAAAACACAGTCAGATAAAAATAACAGGTTATAATGATCTATACTAAAGTGGAACAAGTATAATTCACACTTATTTCTATATTCTCTAAGAACTAGAAGAGAGGAGCTGGTAGACTCCAAACACAAATGAAAGGCAAATAAATGGAAAGATTAGTTGCATGGTTTGATTGGTTTACACTGTTGATACGTGTTGAAACATTGTACTATACCCCATACAAATATATAGTATTTTACTAAAAATTTTAAAGTAATTGGTTAAATTGGAGAAATATGTGAAAGACGCCGAATCAAAAAACATGTAGTGATGGCATATAAACTTAGGAAGGTATTGAAGATAGTATGTCATTAGGATATTGCACATTAAAACAAGTGTGAGATACCATGCACCTATTACATGGCCAAAATCTGGGACAGTAACACCAAAAAGTGCTGGAGAGGATGTGGAGCAATAGAACTTTCATGAATTTACTGGAGGGAGTGTTAAAGTGGTGTGTCCACTTTGAAAGATGCTTTGGCAGTTTTGGCAATTACCCAAAGAAGTTGAAAACTTAGGTCCACACCAAAACCTGCCCATGAATATTTATAGCAATTTTCTTCAAAACGGTCAAAACCTAAAAATCATAAAGATATCTTTCAAAAGATGAGTGGGTTAAAAAATGTGATACAGTGATAAAATATAAAACAAAAAAGAAATGAGCTATCAACCCACAAAAAGACATGTAAAATACTTAGATGAAGCTTGCTAAATAAGTCAGTTTGAAAAGACATGCTGTATGTTTCCAACTATATGAATTCTGGGAAAGATAAAACTTTGAGGAAAGTAAAAAATAAAAAAATAGTGATTGCTCAGGTTGCAGATGGAGGGAGAGAGAGCCGAATAAGGAGAGCACAAGAATTTTTAGAGTGGTGAAATATTTCTGAGATACCATAATGGATATATGTCATAATACATTTACCATAACCTGTGGAATGCACAACACATATACTAAGGCTAATATAGACTATATTTGAGTGATTTATAATATATCAATATTATTTCATCAATTATGACAAATGCATTACTCTAAGGTAAGATATTTATAATGGACAAACTGCTGTGGGTAGTGTGGGGGATAAGGGGATACATGGGAACTTGGCATTGTGTGTTCAAATTTTTTTAATAAAAAACTTCTTTAAAAAGAATGTTAATTAGTGGTATCTGTCCTTTTGGGATTGGCTTATTACACGGGTGGGAGGGACGTTATGGGGGGAAGCCATTGTAATCCATAAGCTGTACATTGGAAATTTATATTCATTAAATAAAAGTTTGAAAGGAAAAAAAAGAATGTTAATTAGCAAAAATTGTAAACATGTCACAAAATTATATAGCAAAAGGAATTTCAGTTTTCTGAGAAAGTTCTTTTTATAAAATTACTGAAAATGAAGATCACTAGCCTCTGATTTAGTAAGTTCATACACTGTTCATGTAATTGCTTTGAGTGAAAGATGTAAAGACTAACCAGTGTTTTTTTTTACCCAGTTGAAATCTAAGCTTTTACTCTTAAGCTGTTGCATCTATAATTGTTAAAAACCAAGACTAAAATTTTATGCACAGTTAGCACTCAAGCAGCCAGTCATCACCTTTCTGAGAAGAAAATATAAGTGATGCCTATCTGTATTTAGTGTTGTATGTTGTAGAAGATTTTGATTTATATCTCTTACTAGTAAAAGTGTAATGACAGAAGTACATCTAAATGCAAAAAAGTATATATAATTCAATCACATATGCAAGATTATGGATACATAAACACATACTATCAATGCCATAAAGCCTATTTTTTCACAGGTATATATAAAAATTATAATGTCCTACATTGAAGTCTCAGAACTGAAGCTTTGAGGTGACATAATGTGTGCGTCTATTTAGGTTTAATAATGAAGCCTTAAGGAAAGCACACTTTCATCTTCCCCACGGAGAATCAGGGCAGGAATCTTATCCATTCCCACAAACAACAATTAGCAATAATAATAATGGTAATGGGAGAGCCGGTTTAAGCTGTAATGATAACCTAGATGAAATAAAGATCCTCTGCCATTGCACTCAGCCAGCTTGATAATCAAACACTGGCAGAATGAACTGGAGTTTAAGGGCATCATTATTATGATTTAAATATAAGTTCTTGTGAGAGACTGACATCCTTGGACAGTAAAGTCATACATTTATACACAAAATAAGCAGACCACTTGCGGTGGCAAAGCTCTCTTCCCCTTCACTGACCTGCCAAGTAGTTTGAATTCTTTTCCAAAAGACCACATCTGGTGTGAAGAGAATCTTACCATTAGGGAGCAAACGCCCATATTGTCATAACTGACAGTGCTGGAACACCAAGGGCATTAGAAAAGAATTTATGTGCTTTTTCCAGAATGTTCAGACTACTGTGAGTCTCAAGAAACTGGTATATCATTCTTTTTAACTCAGGAATTTTGCATGTGAATGAATTTAACTAAATTAAAAATGCGATGTATATTTCAGATTGCACTCATTTGGAGATGGAAATGGTACCGCCTGAGAATTTTTGAAGAGCTAAGTCTATATATATATTTGATGGATAAGACTCCTACAATTGTTTAGCCTGTTTTGCTCTCTGCTTCCCAGTCTACCCAGCTTTTTCTTTCTTTTACATCTCAAAAGTCATAGAGGACACCAAAGGCAAACTAATGTATTGATAACCAAATCTTTATGAAACTATTAAATGCTCTCTAACAGACCATCAGAGAGGGTGAATAGGAAAGTATCATATTCTTGAAATCTATAAAGTTCATGAAATATGTTCTGTATATATTAATAAATTAAAAATTTAATAAATAAAATAAAGACCATGTAATTGGTGGAACATATACTCATCTATATCATTAAGTAGCCATGTTCTTCCTCCTCACTCCTGAATAGTTTAAGCAGTGATAACAGAAATTCAGAAGGTGCCCAATACTACATGAATTATTACCAAATCCTACTTGATTCAAATTAGATCCAAGGAAAACAACTTTATCCAAATGCCTTTTGGATCATGTTATTATAGTCATCTGCAGGAAGATTCTTCATCATATCTACTTCATCCTGATTCTGTCTTCTCGATAGCCAATAGAACATGATATTTATTTAATTTTAATATATCCTGTTCCTCAATATTTTCATAGTCAGAATCTCCCTATGGGCACTATTTGCCCCCTCTCATGGCTAGAATACGAAGGAACTCATAATCATCATTTCAAGAAGGTAATTCATATTTAGAGATAACAATTCATGTAGAACAACAGAAATCCATCAGTGCTACTACCAACACCAACACACACACATACTCACACACAGACATGTACACATACAACTATAATCAGACATTACAGATGAGTTAAACAAATTAAACAAGCTATAAGCGATTATAATTAATAGTTTCATAGAGAACTGTGGAATGAATGCCATCATTTATTCAAAAATGTCCATGGCAAACATTGATCATTGATTCTATTGATCTTTCCATCAAGCTGTTACTGGGTGTTAGACTCATTCTTAAACTCTTCACCAGAAATATCTGGAGTTGGACTATAAGGTAAAATATATTTGTATTTTTAGGTAACTTAAATTATATTGTATAAGATCCCCTGAGAAAGTAAGAATAATGTACCATTTAGTCATTACTTATTTAGCTATCTATTACACAAAACTCAAAGACAGAGAGAAAAAAATAACACATATTTTTTAGGCTGCTATGGCTTTTTTCCCCAAAAATTATCTGTTAGCATTCCCATAAGTCATTTATTTCAAATTTGTTATCATGTTGAGCTGTCGACTAACATTCTTGTTTTTTTATGTCTTCTATACTGTACTTTTTCCATTATAGGATGAAAAAAATCTATAAATTTGCAGTAAATAAACATGCCAGCTTTATTTCTCATGGAACAAACTCTCTTCAGGAAATGTAGTATAAAAGGAAGCCTGTAGCTGCAGTAAAGTAAGGATTTGCTTGTACACTGAAGATTCGATGTGGGATACAAAATCTGCGTGTCCTCAAAGCCATTTTCTTTTTTTTTATTTTTTATTTTTTATTTTTTTTTATTTTTATTTTTGACAGGCAGAGTGGACAGTGAGAGAGAGAGACAGAGAGAAAGGTCTTCCTTTGCCGTTGGTTCACCCCTCAATGGCCGCCGCTGCAGCCGGCGCACCGCGCTGATCCGATGGCAGGAGCCAGGATCCAGGTGCTTTTCCTGGTCTCCCATGGGGTGCAGGGCCCAAGCACCTGGGCCATCCTCCACTGCACTCCCTGGCCATAGCAGAGAGCTGACCTGGAAGAGGGGCAACCGGGACAGAATCCGGAGCCCCGACCGGGACTAGAACCCGGTGTGCCGGAGCCGCAAGGTGGAGGATTAGCCTATTGAGCCACGGCGCCGGCTTCAAAGCCATTTTCTTAAAAGAGAGAGAGAGAGAGAGAGAGAGAGAGAGAAATGTGAGAACATGTAAAAACACAACTATTCCCTTTAAGAAATCAAAGTTCAACTCATATTTGCTGAAAATTTTACACTCTTGAAAGAAAAAGTTGAGAATGGCCCTTACTTTAAATTTTCATTTAAGCAATTGCTCATTTCTTTATTTACTTATAATTAATGTAAGGCAGAGGGACAGATAGAGAGGCAGAGATAAGAGATCTTTGGTCTGCTGTTTCACTCTTCAAATTCCCACAACAACTGGATGTGGTGCAGGTTGAAGTCAGGAGCCTGGAACTCAATCTACATCTGCCAGGAGGGTAGAAGGGATCCAAGTACTCAAGCCACCAACTGCTACCTCCAAAGATCTGCACTAACAGGAAGCTGGAAATGAGAGCAGAACTAGAGCTCAAACTCAGGCAATCTGATATGTGATGCCGGATTCCAAAGTACCAGCTTAAGAACTGTGAGAATGGCCTTTACCTTTAAATGTGCTCCATTGTCTAAGAATTAGCTACTTTCATATGGTACTTGATAAGTTTTATGCAAAGTGACTATGCAAAACTGAGCATTATTCAGAGAAATCATTTGGTTAATGTTGATCATTCTTGTAAGGATGAAATACAAATTCTCTATTTTAAATCTTTGAATTTCAACCCTTTCCCATGGGGAAGTGGATACATTTGGCATCTCTAACAGGAAAACAATGCTGATGAATATTGGGAAATGAGGGGCAGAGTTTATAGGAGAGCTAACTGGCTGAGGGCATAGTGGTGGTCTTAATCATGAACCTTGATGCTTATTCTATGTTTATGTTATGAACAATCTCCTTTCATCCAACTTTTCTCATCAAACTTTGATCAGATTGCATTGGAGGAAGATGAAGGTACACAGTATGTATTGGTTTTTATTCTTGAATAATCCAGTAATTTTTAATAACTGGGAAAGAAGCTTAATTCCATAGCTTTTTTCTTATTCAAAGAATTTTAGAGGTGGAAAGAGATTTACAGGGTATTTTATCAAGACTCTCATTTTCCAACTTAACTGAGAAATGAGGAAGCTCAAGGTTTTTAACAATGTCATACAATTAAGGAGATGCTAGACCCCAGATTCCAACTCTAGTACAATTTTTACTATGTGATGTCAGAGAGAGAGAGAGAGAGAGAGAGAGAGAGAGAAACTCTCTGATGGATTATAATTAGTTCACTCTCCAAATGACCAGATTAGTCAGATCTGAATCAGGCTGAAGCAACAAACCAGGAACTCAATCCAGATCTCCAACATGAGTGACAAGAACCTGTTTACTGGAGTCATCACCTGCTGCCTTTCGGATCTGCATTTGGAGGAAGCCAATCCAAAGCTGGAGCCAGGTCTTAAACCCAAGCACTCTGATAGGAGATGTTGATATTCCATCCATTAGTTTGAATGCTAAGTCAAACACCCACACATTAAATGTTTTGGATCTTTCATTTCTAGTGGGTTTACTGAGTAATTCTCTATTCATTTTTTAAATTTTTATCAAAGTACAGGTATACATGTACTCACACACTCCTCAAATAGAGCCCTTGTAGAATATAGTATTCTATATTCCAAGGACAGAGAGATAAAACATAGCCATGAAAGGAACAGGCTCTTCTAAAGATATCATAGAATTTTAAACTCTGCAATGTTAACAAGAGTAGGGATTATCAAGACAAAAATGGGAGGTGGGCGTTGTGGCTCAACAGGTTAAGCCATTGCTGGTATTACTAGCATCTCATATTAGAGCATAAGTTCAAGTCCTGTCTGTTCTGTTTCTAATCCAGTTTCCTGCTAATGCATCTGGGAGGCAGCAGATGATGGTTCAATTCTTGGGCCCCTGAAATCCACATGGGATCCCTGAATGGAATTTCTGGCTCTTGGCTTTATTCCAGTCCTACTCTGGCTGTTATGAACCTTTGGGCAGTAAGTCTATGGATGATAGAACACCCCTACCACTCCCCTACCCCAGTTGCTCTGCCTTTCAAGTAGATAAAATTATAAATAAGCGATCCCTGTTAAATATTAGAGTGGGAATAAGAGAGGGAGGAGATGTACAATTTGGGACGTGCTCAATCGGACTTGCCCAAAATGGTGGAGTTAGAAATGTTCCAGGGGATTCCAATACAATCCCATCAAGGTGGCATGTACCAATGCCATCTCACTAGTCCCAGTGATCAATTTCAGTTCACAATTGATCACACTGATAGGTCTAAGAGTCAAAGGGATCACATAAACAAGACTAGTGTCTGCGAATACTAACTGATTGAATTAAAAAGGGAGAGAACGATCCAACATGGGAAGCGGGATACACAGCAGACTCATAGAATAGCAGATGTCCTAAACAGCACTCTGGCCTCAAAATCAGCCCTTAAGGCATTCGGATCTGGCTGAAGAGCCCATGAGAGTATTTTAGGCATGGAAAGCCAAGACACCCTGGCAGAAAAAAAAAAAAAAAAAAAAAAAAAAAAAAAAAAAAAAAAAAAAAGAAGGACCTAAATGAAAGATCTCTGCAAGTGAGATCACAGCAGAAAGAACAGGGCCATCAAAGAAGGAGGTATCTTTCTCTGAAGGGAGGAGAGAAATTCCACTTTGGCTATGACCTTGTCTGAATAAGATCGAAGTCAGTGAACTCAAAAGGCTTCCATATGGCCGGCGCCGCGGCTCACTAGGCTAATCCTCCGCCTAGAGGCGCCGGCACACCGGGTTCTAGTCCCGGTCGGGGCGCCGGATTCTGTCCCGGTTGCCCCTCTTCCAGGCCAGCCCTCTGCTGTGGCCAGGGAGTGCAGTGGAGGATGGCCCAGGTGCTTGGGCCCTGCACCCCATGGGAGACCAGGAAAAAGCACCTGGCTCCTGGCTCCTGCCATCGGATCAGCGCGGTGCGCCGGCCGCAGCGCGCCGGCCGCGGCGGCCATTGGAGGGTGAACCAACGGCAAAGGAAGACCTTTCTGTCTGTCTCTCTCTCTCACTATCCACTCTGCCTGTCCAAAAAATAAAAAAAAAAATTAAAAAAAAAAAAAAAAAAGGCTTCCATAGCCTTGGCAACTCATGACTAGAGCCTAGGAAGATTACTGACACCATAAACAAGAGTGTCAAATTGTTAACTCAACAACAGGAGTCACTGTGTACTTACTCCTCGTGTGGGATCTCTATCCTTAATGTGTTGTCCAATGTGAATTAATGCTATAACTAGTACTCAAACAGTATTTTACTTTATGTTCTGTGTGGTGTAAACTGATGAAATCTTTACTTAATATATACTAAATCGATCTTCTGTATATAAAGATAATTGAAAATGAATCTTGATGTGAATGGAAGGGGAGAGGGAGTGGGATATGGGAGGGGTGTGGATGGGAGGGAAGTTGGGGGGGGGGAGCCATAGTAATCCATAAACTGTACTTTGGAAATTTATATTTACTAAATAAAAGTTAAAAAATTATAAATAAGTATACACTTTAAAAATAAAATTTAAAAATCAAAATTGGCCTTCTAATCTAAGTGTAAAAATATCAATCACTTTTCCTATTAAGACACTGATATCAATATAGACAACCTAGGGAGTTTGCCATATGAAAAATCTATGAGAACTGTCTCTCTCCTCTTCTTCCTCTTTCTTCTTCTCATCCTCCTCCTACTCCTCCTCCTCTTTCTCCTCTTCCCTTGCCTCCTCCTCCTCTTCTTCATCCTCCTTCTTCTCTAATATTTTTCTTATTTGCTTTATTTGAAAGGCAGAGTGACAGAAATACAGTGAAAAAGATATCTTCCATCCACTGGTTCATTATCCAAATGGCCAAAAAACCAGATCTAAGCCAGGCAATGCCAAGAGCTAAGGGGTCCATCCTGGTCTCCCACATGGGTAGCAGGGGTCCTTGTGATTGAACCATTCTCTGCTGCCCTTCCAGGGGGCATTAGCAGGAATCTATTTCAGAAGCAGAGCAGCTTGGTCTCAAACTGGCACTTTGATATGGAATGCATGTAACCAAAATGATGGCTTAACCCCCTGTGCCACAATAACAGTCCCTACTTAGTTCTTAATGAAAGCCCCACAAGCATAAGCTGGCTTCTCATCTTCCTTATCCATATACATTGAGTTTAGCTTTACATTGGTAGCTCTGCTACAAAGCTCAGCAAAGCCCAGCAAGAATGCTCTGTTTTCCCTCATACTGCTTTCCAATTTTCCAGAAGTTCAGATTGAAGGCCCAGTGTGTTAACTTCATTTCTTAAAAAACTGGCTTAATGATTCCTATCAATTCCAGCTCATTTTTTTAGCACATTTAAAAAAAAATCAAATCTTGGGGCTAGCATTGTGGCATAATAGGGAAGGCAGCCACCTGCACTGCCAGCATCCCATTCACATGCTTGTGTGAGCCCTGGTTGCTCTCCTTCCAATCCAGCTCTCTGCTTATGCCCTAAGAAAAGCAGCCAAAGATAACCCAAGTGCTTGAACCCCTGCCACCCACATTAGAGACCCAGATGAAGCTCCTGACACCCGGTGTCTGCCTAGTTCAGTCCTGGCTGCTGCTGCCACTGAGGATTGAAACATGGAACACCTCTCTCTACCTCTCCCTTGCTCTCAGCAACTAGCTCAAATAAATAAATCTTTTTTTAAAAATTCATATCTGATATCTAAATATTTTGTAACAGTCACTCTCTATGTGTAGGCATTTATTTATAAATATATAATTACTTATTTATATGTTATGGTTCTAATAATTATTTGTGGATTTTAAAGTGTATACAAACCCTGGTATTTTTAAAGCACAAGGTGATGACATATAAGAATGCCTTAAATTATTTCTAAGTTTCTATGAGTAAAAACACAGCAACTTTATTTCCTCACTAAAAATATTGTTAGCCCTATTATAGTGACCGTACTGTGACCAGATTTATTATTTTTAAAAAATATTTTAACACTTTAATGACAGAAATTTTTGATTAAGTATACTTCAGTAGTAGTATCTGCCATAGTTTAAATATACCCTGAGGGAATACGTAGATTGGACTGGACATTTAACCTAGTTGGAATTCCCACATCCTATATTGGAATACCTGAGTCTGACTCCCAACTGGAGCTTCCAATTCCAGGTTCCTGTTTATGCAGACCCTGGGAGGTGAACGTTGATGCTTTGAGTAGTTAAGTCCCTACCATCCACATGGAAGACCGGAATTGAGTTCAGGCCTGCCCAGTCATGACCATTCAGCATTTGGAGAGGAAACCAGTGGATGAGAGCTTTCATTGTCTGTCTACCTTTCCCTTTGCCTCTTGAACAAATGTTTTTCTAAAAAGAAAATGTACACAAACACAAGAGAAGTGCAAGAAGTGCAGACACATTTTCAGTTTCTAATTAATTGTACTAATTTTTCACTCTTACCCACTATTTGCACAAAGGTGATTTGTTTAAAATTTTCTACTTAATTTCCACTCTCACTTATATTTTTAATTTTTTCTGTACAAACTAACTGAAAATTGTAGTATGTTCTACTATAATAAAAGAGTTCAATATTCATTAAAATTCTATAGTTTGTAGGTTTTATAATGTAATACAATTCCAAATTCTTAACAATAATTTTCATGAAATAAGTAAAATCCTATATGTCAAGCAGTTGCTGTTTTTCCATTGTAACCTCATTTAAACTACCAGCAATTCTACACAATAGGTATTATTTCTTAATTCTATTTAAGCATGAACATGTATGTAAGAGCTTTTATGGATGGCACAGCACTTTTTTTCCCAGGATCTTCTAATAACTCTATGTTCTCAGGTTTTTTGAAATTGTCATTCTCTGTCATGTATCTTAATTTTAAACAATAGTAAAGGCTGAGGCAATGTCGGTATGTGGATATATATGTGTTATGTGTACATTTAATAGATATCTCTTATATATTGTAGTATTAAAATCCACTCATCAAAACAGAAAATTTGAGCAAGTTGGGGACACTATTTTGTGTTAAAGTCAATAATTAGCTTTGAGAACACATTTGCTCACATGGTCACAAAATAATAAAAAGCATAAGTCTGAAAGAAATAAAGATTTCCATAGTCACTCTAGTTCTCTTCACATAGCAATTTAAAAATTTTAAAGATTTATTTATTTATTTATTCCTTCATTCATTCATTTGACAGATAAAGAGACAGAAAGAGGGAGGAGGGACAGAGAGGGAAAGGGAGAGATTGGTCCACTGGAACATTCCCCAAGTGGCTACAAAAGCAAGGGATGGGCTAGACTGAATCCAGGAGCCAAGAACTACATCTTGGTCTTCCACATGGGTGGCAAGGGTTCCAGCACCTTGGTCATCACGTGCTGCCTCCCAAGTGCATTATCAGGGAGCTGCATAAGAAGTGGAGCAGCCCAGATACTCTGATTTGGGACTTAACCTGCTGCATCATAACTCTGGCCCCAGTAAAGATTTTATCAAGACCATGGTCCCAATATGGGATGTGGGCATCCCAAAATTATCTAATTATTGAGTGGCAGGAGATAATGGCTCAGGTGTATGCGAACCTGACATTCACAGGTGAGACCTGGGTGAGTTTTAGGCTTCTGGTTTTAGCCGATCTCTCTGTCTCTCTCTTTCTCTCTCTCTCTCTGTTTCTCACTCTCGCTCTCTCTCTCTCTCCCCCTCCTACACACATGCACACAAACACACTCCCACAAACATACCCAGTGGACATGTGGGAGTGTGTGTGTCTGCCTTTCAAATAAAATGAAAAAAAAAAAATCAGAAGCTTCAGCTACACAACACTTGACATATGAAAACTGCAACTGGTTGTCATAGGTGATAGAGATGACTAGAAAGCAAAGGAGGCACCATCAGGATTTCTCACTTCTCTTCCTCCTTTCCTCCAGACAAATGTCTGACACCCTGCCCCAGGATGGGACCGCACAGAAAGGTTTAATTTCTTTCATCTTTTGGACAAAAGCTTTTACATTTCATCCTTCTCTTTCCCAGCATGTTGAGCACTCCACATATCCTGCCATCAGAAGGAAAAATCTAACCAATGCCTGTGGTAAATGATGTGAAGACACGGAGAACCAGATGGTATTTTCTGGAGACACTGCGGACTTCTCAGTGCCTAGAATCCATTTACATTCACTCAACTGACATAAATGGAAATGGAACATCTTACAGAGACTTACACCACAAACCAAGGTGTCTGTTCGCACAGAAAAAGTGAGCAGGGAAATGGCTGGGGAGGAGTCTTCCCCACATTTCCAACCGCATCTCAAAACACATTCAGGCTGTTTTATTTTATTTTTTAAAAATGTTTATTTATTTGTTTATTTACTTATAAGGCAGAGTTGTAGAGAGAGAGGACGAGAGAGAAACATGCACACACCCACCCCTACAGAGAGAGTGAGAGAGAGAGAGAGAAACAGAGATAGAGACAGTGAAAAAGATCTTTCATCTACTGATTCTCCTCCCAAATACCTGCAATAGCCATGGCTGGGCCAGGCCAAAGCCAGGAGCCAAGAACTTGGTTCAGTCTCCCACGTGGGTATCAGGTACCCTGATCCGCTGCCTTCCCACACTCGCTGGCAGGAGGCTGGATCACAAGCAGAGTAACCAGCATTCAGACATCGGATGCCAGTGATGCAAGCTGCAGCTTAACCACAATGCTGGCCTTCAAGCCACTTTTGAAAAAGATAATTCAAAATGCTATTTTTGCTATGACATCCTTTTCTCTGAAAGAAAAAAAAAGCAATACTAAAAAGAACCATAGTTTGGCAAAAAGAACTCTAGATTAAAGTGCGAGAGGTACAAAACATCCTACACTTCCATTTCAGAGTTCTGGCAACTCCCAGATCTCAGATAGCTCAATTGTAAAATGAGAATGTTTGTTGCAGATCCAAGGCCTTCAAGCTTGTTTTTCCAGCAAAGCTTTCTTTCCCCTGACATCCTGGGTAGCCTGAGAAGAGTGTCTGGAGAAGAGGACTCAAGCTGCATTTTTCCTCCACTTGCAAGGTTGCATGGTCATGGCAGGAAATCCGGAAGTGTCACAGAACACAATTTGAAAAACATTAAACCAGATCTCAGTGGCCTTCTCTAGCACTAAGACACTGTTCCATGAATCAAGAAATCCAATTCAGTTTCATATCTTTTTCCCTTGCCCCAACAGAGAGTGACTCAATTATAAAATGAGAAATTTATGTCACTCTACTTAAAGGCAGAAAAATTGTAGTTCATCTAATTTTATTGAAATGTTTTCATCTAAACTAAACAAGTTCACCAGGGTTATTAACTAGACCCTTTGTGCTCAACCATTTCCAAGTAAGTTAAGTTGCTATTCATTAACCTTTTTCTTTCTTGTTAAATAGCGGTATTAAAAACCATCCGTAGATAAGTGCCCCAACTATGCTTCTCTTGGTGTGTATTCTTATTTTTGCCTTGCTTTTTGAGGTCAGCAAACAAGCCAAAAGCCCAGGAAGGCACAGAGGCAACAGAGACATGGCTATATAAAGAAGGCTTTCATTAACCTTGCTGACCCACCATAATTTCAAATGTCAGTAGCTAATCAGAGACTCACTGACATCATCAATGGATGGAGAGGAGCAATATCCTGTGGGATCCATTTTTTCTCAAAGTCTGGAATATATATTTACAACACCACGGGGTTACTTTTGTTCTGAAGGGATGGTGGGAAAATTTGCCTCTATTATTGAAATACATGCTTCTAATGCTAAAGTTAATGATTAATTTTGACAGACCAGTGAAAACATGTATTTAAATGTCAGACACTGACTACATTATTGGCTTCTCTTCTACTAAATTCTCTCATGGCATTTTGACAACATGGGCAGCTGTAATGTTTGGCTCACTAATCCAGAAAAGAAAAGGTAAGTTATATTTTATTTCTTTGAAAGGCTTCATCTCCATGTCTCTATATTTATCTCAGTGGGAGAAATAGCATAAAGTGTTCATAATTGCTTCAATTGCTACAGTTACTATATAAATTATATATAAATATAAAATGACAATAAAATGTCCAATAACATGTCCATTCCTCAGAAGTCACTGTGTTAGTCATATAATCTTGAATGTTTAAATGAATTAATTCAAATCCAAGAGCAATGAGAGGCAAAAGCTCACCTAAAAAAGACAAAAGGATATAATATCAATTTTGTTAGTTTCATAATTTATATAAATTTTGAAGGTGGGCTTCTTGGATTACATTACTTGGCATTTCTTGGAAACATTACTTAGATCATTATTAATTCCATATTCCTCTGCAAATAAACAAATAAATGTGCAATGACATTCTGAATCCTAAACAAATGTAATATGTACTTCTTGGTCTCAATAAATTATTTCAGCTATCCAATAAACCCAGCAAATAAATACTCTTCCTGATTTGAAATTCTGTGCCTTCCATCAAATTCAGTAATGTGGTCACTATTCATCACGAAGGGAAAGAAAATAGAGTGACACTATGGGAACCTGTCACCTAATATGAAATAAAAATCTTTCATTTAATTCATTAAAATTCATCTGTTTTACAAACACTTTCCATAATTTCAGTTATGCATGAACATCCACCTTAAAATATTAAATGGAAAATTCCAGAATAAACAATGCATAAGGTTTAAATTGCACACCATTCTGAAGAGCATGATGTAGTCTCTCACTGTCCCACTCCATGTTGCCAGGGATGGGAACCATTCTTCTATCAAGCACCTCCACACTGTTTGTACCACATTGTACGTATTAGCTATCTGTTAGTCACCTCGTAGTCATCTTGGTTATCAGATGGAATGCTTCAGCATCAAAGCCTTTGTGTTTAAGTAACACTTATTTTATGTAATCATGGCTTCAAAGGGCAAGAGTAGTGGTGCTGGCAATTTTGATATGTCAAAGAGAAGACAGAAAGTGCTTCTTTTAGGGAAAAGATGGAAATACTCAATACTAAAGAAAGAAAAAAAATCACATGCTGAAGTTGCTAAGATCTATAGTAGGAATGAATCTTCTAACTATGAAATTGTGAGGAAGGAAATAGGAATTCAAGCTGGTTTTATTGATTGCCTCCTGCTGCCACAGTTACAGCCACAATGTGTAAGTGCATAATTCAGACAAAAAGGTGCTATATATTTTTTTTAAGATTTATTTTATTTATTTGAAAGACAGAGTTACAGAGAGAGGTAGAGACAGAGAGAGAGGTCTTCCATCCGCTGGTTCACTCCCCAATTGGCTGCAACGGCAGGAGCTGCGCAGATCTGAAGCCAGGAGCCAGGAGCCAGGAGCTTCTTCCGGGTCTCCCACACAGGTGCAGGGGCCCAAGGACCTGGGCCATCTTCTACTGCTTTCCCAGGCCATAGCAAAGAGCTGGATGGGAAGAGGAGTAGCCGGAACTAGAACCAGCACCCATATGGAATTCCAGCGCTTCAGGCCAGGGTGTTAACCCACTGTGCCACAGCACCAGCTCCAAAAAAGGTGCTATATTGTGTGTAGGAAGGAAGGTGGGGAGACATAGCAGAAAACATATTCCTATTTAAACCAACATGTTTCACCAGAAAGCATGGAGTCTATACAAAGAGAGACCACATTCACATATTTTAGTACTCTGTGTTATTATGATTTTCTTGTTTTATCATTATTATTTATCTCTAATGTCAAGCTAAATTAATTTAATTTATAAGTTAAATTTTATCACAATGCATAGAAAAAATATAGAATATAGAGAGCTTGGTTCTATCCAGTTTTTGCTATCCATTGTCTTGAGATATACATATCATGAATAAAGGTGGGAGAGGGGACTATTTTATTTCCTAAGGCTTGGCCTTTTACATTAAGACAGTGAAGTGTTACAAACCAGGAAGTAGAAACTGAAAGGGGTCATGTGCTGTTTGAAATACAATATACCAATATATGATGGTAAGAAGAAAAAATAAAAATTACAAAGAAAAAAATTGAGGCAATAAGGTATAATAATTCTATAAACAAAAGTTTATATATAGTGACATTTACACTTAATTTTGTTTATAAAATAAGCTGAAGCAGGAAAATATTTACACCTAATGCTATATCTTCTGTCATGAGATAATTCTGTTATAATCACAATCTACTTATACATTAATACTGCTGGATCAATCAATATCTTTAGCTTCTATAATTTATAATTTTTGAATTATTTAATTATTATAATTATATAATTTATAATATTTGAATTAAGAATCTTGGGAAGGACGGACTGCCAAAGTATCACAGAATCATTAAGAGACTGCTCTTTTTGAAATTAGGTCCCACATTTTGTAACACCTAGAACTAGGCAAAGACCCTTTTATGCACTGGTGAACTGTGAGAAAATTCTACACACATATTCACATCAACATACCAGAAAACAGAAGTTATCAATTTTTTGTGGGATTATATTATCATAAAATATATGTAGCAATGTTCTTGGAGTCTGAGTTCAGACTTAGACTATTTTGGTAGACTTGAGGAATCACTCAATATCCTTGGTATTTTTCTGAAGAATAAGCAGTTTCAAAATCCTATATATCAGGAATCTAAAACCAATTCCTGGAGCAAGGACAGTCTATTCAACAAATGGTGCTGGGAAAACTGGATTTCCACATGCAGAAGCATTAAGCAAGACCCCTATCTTACACTTTACCCAAAAGTCCACTCAACATGGATTAAAGATCTAAATCTATGACCCAACACCATCAAATTCTTAGAGAACATCAGAGAAACCCTGCAAGATACAGGCACAGGCAAAGACTTCTTAGAAAAGACCCAGAAGGCACAGGCAGTCAAAGCCAAAATTAATAATTGGGGTTACATCAAATTGATGTACATCAAGTTTCTGTACTGCAACAGTCAGGAAAGTGAAGAGGCAACCGACAGAATGGGAAAGATATTTGCAAATTGTGCAACCGATAAAGGCTTAATAACCAGAATCTACAAAGAGATCAAGAAACTCCATAGCAACAGGGCAGACAATCCACTTAAGAGATGGGCCAAGGACCTCAATAGACATTTTTTCAAAAGAGGAAATCCAAATGGCTAACAGACACCTGAAAAAATGTTCAGGATCACTAACCATCAGGGAAATGCAAATCAAAACCTATATGAATCACTTAATCTCTCTGGGGTTGATTTTGAAGATTAAATTAAATAAAATACTTGAAGTTATGACAATTTACATTGGACTGATACATCACTGACAAGCTAGACAGCACTTGTCTCTGCTGACATGATTTTATCACATTCAGTTGTGTACACTCACAAAATAGCTTCTACTAGATGTGCAAGTTTAACAAGAATAACTTAATTAGATATGAAATAAACAGATAAAGCATCTAAAATTTCTGTAAAACTATCTGTATAGGAAAGACAAGGATAAACATTGGGGGAAATATCAAGAGAGCTTTTCACTAATATTAATATTATAGGACAAACATTTTTACATTTGCATCCTCTTAAAGCAAATTTGAAACCTTGAAAAATTTAATGTAGTCCTTGCTTATGTAAGAAAACTCATTTCACATCCAATCAACCAGCTCTTACTTCAAGAGAAGATTTGTGTACTCTATGGAAAGATTGCCAGAGCCGGTGGGTGTTGTGTCATAGCTGGTAAACTTCCACTTGCAATACCAGCATCACATATGGGCACCAGTTCTTGTTCCATCTGCTCCAGTTCTGATCCAGCTTCCTGCTAATGGCCTGGGGAAAGCAGCAGAAGGTGGTTCAAGTGTTTCAGCCCCTGCTATCTATGTGGGAGACCTCCGTGAAGTTCCACATCTAGAGTGTGAACCAGTGGATGGATGATCTTGATTCTCATTCTCTCTCTCTCCCTCCCTCTCTCTCTCTCTCTCTCTCTCTCTCTCTCTCTCTCTCTCTCTTTCTCCCCTCCTCCTGTCTCTGTAACTCTCTGAAAATAAGTAAATAAATGTTTACAAAGAAAAGATTCTTTTCTACCTTTTGCAAGAAAATGGATAAAATTGGAGACTCTTATGCTTAGTGAAATAAGCCACTCCTAAATAGATAAGTATCATGTTTCTCTGATTTGTGGTAACTAATATACAGAGTACAAACAAATGTAATCTATATGAGCAATTGACATTTTGAGATTTGATTATTGTTTATAGCTTTGTTTATACTCTTTAGGAATAGTGGTTTTTGTATCTTACCAAAAAAATTGCTAAATAGAAGTTCATGATTTGAACTAAAATAAAATGTTTAATGTATTAGATTTTACATTATCCAAGTTAAACCATTTATTTTACAAAGGAGAAACTGAGCAACCCAGAGCCTCCAGATGAATTACTTTATGTAAAATATAAAAATAAACAGAAGTACATGTAATGAATTTTCCAGAGTGTTATTCAGATGGTCTGGCCTCATTTGTACTCTAACAAGTTTTTTCTTTTTTTTTTTTTTTTTAGTTTTTCTTATTTTTTCATATATTTGAGGCTATAAAGTATTTAGTGTTCAATTCACAAATGTAATTAATTTAAATAAAAATCATTGACATTTATTGTATAACTAAGAGTAAATTGTTGATACAATTGGAAGTGATAGCTTTTGTTTCTTTTTAAAAATGCTGTAGCTACACTAATCTTAGAAAACATTTTGGGCAAGAAACTGGATGCCCTCAACATTAAAATCATATCCTAAGAACCAACTCATGAGAAATGTCATTTTTCAAAGTCCAATTAGGTTTTGTCTTCAGCACAATGTTGATGTTAATTTTATTTACATTATTTTCCAATCATCTGAACTTATCTTAAAAAAATAGAGATTTGAAACCTAGTCCTGAATACCAGAAGTCCTTTGCCTTGTCTTGACTATATTGAAGTATTTCCTATTTCTACATTTTAATGTACGACTGCAAAGGAAGAGCAGCAGCTGACATAAACTTCAAAGTCAAAGCTAATTTATCTAAAGCATTCTTTTATGCTAGCGTATGTACCATTATGCCTGACATACAGTAGGCACTCACCTTTCAAAATGAATGAATGAGTGCATTTGCTTGTACACACAAGTTGCCATCTCCACTATTTTCTCATGTGCTGTTTCCCAAAGATGACTTCCTACAGCATTGGAAGATTAATCATTCTCTTTTTGTTTGTTCATTTGTGATTTTATATTTAATTAGCTTTTTGTTTTGTTTTGTTTTATCTATTCTCGGCCAGCAATTTTTTGTCCTATTCTCACTCTTGCTGGCATCAATTTCTGTGTATAATGCACTCTTTCTTTAAAAGCTCCACTGAGAAACATTCTTACATCATTTCATTATCCACAACTTATTTTGACATTAAAATTACTTAAATTATCCTTTAGTGCTATTGTGCTGGTGACCCTTGTAAGTTTGTAAACAAATACATTTATTTTCTCTATGCTTATGCTTTGCCTTCTAAACAGAGTGAAAATGAATCTAGAATCTTTATCGTATTCTCAACAGGCTTTGATGATACAATTAAAACACAAAGTAACCAGAAGTTAAATTATCAATAAGAGTCATTTATTTTGCATTTTTATTTTAAAGAATACTTAAGAGAATTGTGATGAATTAGCAGTGACAAACTAGTTCTTGCAGGCTGATTTTGTGTGGAGAGTTTAATTAAACATTGCAGCTGTTTATCTCTATGGTGATTAAATTTTCATATGTAAATTACATGTATTAAGATCAAGATACTTATGTAAATGTCACTTGCCTTAATGTTTTGTGTTACCGTTATTAACATCTAACCATTAGTTTATAATCTTCTTGTATTGCAATCTATTGGCATGCAATCCATTTCTAACACAAGTGGAGGTAGATCTTAATAAACAAATTGGTTTTGTACTATTATCTGACACCTAAAGCCTATCATGCAATCTAAATATAGCAGAAAAAAGTGAAATATAAAGCAACTAGAAAAAAAGATATTTTTCTCCAAGTTTCATTATATAAATAATGTATTTATAAAATATCACCTCAGTGTACGTAAACAGATTATCAAGATGAGAATACCAGTGAATAAAACAATAATGGTGTTTTCCAGAATTGTAGACTGTGTAGGCAAAATTAACAAATTCACTATGAATATACTTTTGTTTAAGATTTATTTTATTTATTTGACAGAGTTAGAGAAAAGGGGGGGGGGTGTAGGAGATCCTCCATTTGCTGGTTCACTCCCCAAATGCCCACAATGGCTGGAGATAAACCAATCTGAAGCCAGGAGCCAGGAGCTTCCTCCAGGTCTCCCACATGGATGCAGGGGCCCAAGGACTTGGGCCATCTTCTACTGCTTTCTCAGGCTACAGCAGAGATCTGGATTGGAAGTGGAGCAGCCAGGACTTGAACCAGCACCATATAGGATGCCAGCACTGTAGGCTGGGGCTTTAACCTGCTGTGCCACATCACCAGTGTCAGCCATGGCATATACTTTTAAAATTGCTTATGTGGATGTTGTCAATACAATACTTTAGCAAACAGAAACAACTTCACATCACTTCTGAGTAAACAAACTGCTTAGCTATTGCATTTTAGATTACCCTTTTTTTCCCTGCTCAGAAGGAAGGGAGTTTGCAAAGCAAAGATATTACAGGAAGCTTCAAATAACAATGATATTCCTTATATTGCTCAACATCTGAATAGCTCTCACATCTGAATCAATGCACCCTTTAAGCCAGAAGAACTTTGATCTCTAAGTGAAGTAAAAGAAGTAGCTTACTGAGTGGAAGTCTCTCAAAATGCCATTGAAAATTAAATTTCTCTCTGGAGTGGGTATTTGGACTAGTGTTTAAGGTGCTAGATAGGATGACCATATTGATTCAAAATACCTGGGTAGAGTTCTCAGCTCCAGCTCTTAATTCCAGTTTACTGCTAATTGGGATTCTGGAGTTCTTTAGTGATTCTCAGGTAGTTGGGTTCCTTCTATCCATGTGGGAGTATTGAATTCCTAGCTCCAGGCTTTCAATCTTTGTTGTAGGCAATTGGGGTGTGAACTAGCAGACAAGGGAACACTCTTTCTCTTTTTCTCTCTCTTTCTCCCTGCTTTTCAAATGAATAAGAAGGTAATTTTAAAAATCTTGCCTTGAAGATGTTAGAAATCAGCATAGATTATAACATATGCCAATATTTGTGGTAAGTTTCAGTTTATAATCCACATTTTGATTCCCCTTATTATAGCATATCAGGTTCTATTATCATAATCATAATCGGAATTTTAAACAATATTTTACTGTGTGTGACTCTGGTAAGATTCTTCTGTTTTTAAAGGTTTATTTTTTTATCTGAAAGTCATAAAAATGAAAGTCATAGATACAGAGAGAGATGAAGGGAGACCCTCCATTTTCTGGTTCACTCCTCAGATGGCTGCCACAGGCCATGGAGAAACTAGGAGCCAGGAGATCTTCTGTGAAGCCAGCGTTACCTTAATTCCTAAAAATGAAAAAGATACAACAGAGAAAGAGAACTACAGATCAATTTTCTTGATGAACATAGACACAAAAATCCTCAATAAGATAGTAGCCAATTGAATCAACAAATTCAGAAAGATCATTCACCCAGACCAAGTGGGATTTATTCCTTGTATGCAGGGATATTCAACATTTGCAAATCAATCCATATGATACATCACATTAACAAACTGAAGAACAAAACCATATGATTATCTCAATAGATGCAGAAAAAGCATTTGATAAAATACAACATCTTTTCATGATGAAAACTTTAAAAATTTGTGTATAGAAGGAACATTCCTCAACACAATCAAGGCAATTTATGACAAATCCACTGCCAGCATCATATTGAATGGAGGAGACAAGTTGGAAGATTCTCACTGATATCCCGTACCTGATAGGAATGCCCACTGTCACCATTGTTATTCAGTACAGTCCTGGAAATTTTAGCCAGAGCCATTAGGCAAGAAAAAGAAATCCAAAGGATACAAATTGGGAAGGAGGAATAGTCCAACAATCTGTATTTGGAGATGATATGATTCTATGTATACAGGAGATCCAAAAGACTCCACTAAGAGGCCATTGGAACTCATAGAAGAATTTGGTAAAGTGGCAAGATAAAAACTCAACACACAAAAATCAGTAGCCTTTGTATATGCAGACAATGCCATGGCTGAGAAAGAACTTCTAAGATCAATCTCATTCACAATAGCTGCAAAAAAATTAAATACTTTGGAATAATTTAACCAAGGATGTCAAAGATCTCTATGATGAAAATTATAAAACATAAAGGAAAAATAGAAGACACAAAAAAAATGGAAAAATCTTCCACGTTCATGGATTGGAGGAATCAATATCATCAAAATGTCCATACTACTGAAAGCAATTTACAGATACAATGTGCTCCCAATCAAAATACCAAGAACATTCTTCTCAGATATAGAAAAAATGATGCTGAAATTAATATGTAAACACAGGGGACCCTGCAGAATTAAAGCAGTCTTACACAACAAAAACAAAGCTGGAGGCATCACAAAACAGATTTCAAGACATATTACAGAAGAGTTATAATCAAAACAGCTTGGTACTGGCACAAAAATAGATGTATAGAGCAATGAACAGAATAGAAACTCCAGAAATCAATCCATGCACCTACAACCAACTTATGGGGTATAATGTCCCAGGAATCTCAGCCAGTTCCCTGAGTGGCTCCAACAGCAGCAAAAGCAGGCAAAAAGGTTGTCCTCTGAAGTTCACACTAAGTCATCCACTTCAGCTTGTAGGGCATCAGGAAAAGCGTAGCTTTTGTTGTTAGTGGTTACAAGTCAAAAGAGTGGTAGAAAATGGTGAATGCCAACTTGCAAAGTGCTAGCCAGATACTGCCAGAATCTCGAAGAATTCAGGACCCAGCCTAACAGGGAAACAACAAAACCCTGAAGACAGTGAACAGAGTTAGAATCTAATGAATGCGCTATAAGCAGATGTTAGGACTCATGAATTACTCACTGAGACAAATAATTTGTCCCCACAAATTCATGTGAAAGTTTAGTCCCCAAAGTCTTATGTTTAATGGCACTGAGAGCATGAAAACTTAGTCCAGTTATGGTGTTCAGAGGGAAGGTCTTGGAGAAGCAATTAAGTTACATTAAGCCCTTAAAGACTCCATGATCAAATCCTGGTGGCTCTATAAGAAGGGGAAATGGGCCACTCAAATATAGACAGACCTGCGCACTCACTGCCTCTTGCCATTTACCACCTAGGATTCTGCCAGCAAGAACACCAGTGGGGCCTGGCTCATGTTGTATTGGGAGCCAAAAAGTGTCTTTTTTATAAAGTAGGCTGTCCCTAGTATTTCTTTATAGTAATGCGCAGCTGACAAATACAGGGTGCAGTATAGTTTTCCCTGAAAAGAACATAGTTTTTTTCGCCTCTACAGTTACTTCCATTTCTATCAAAGATAATTAGAGTAACATAAATTTGCTTGAAAAATACATCTAGTCTAATTAAACTCAGCCTCAGCATTAACATAAATGCACAACAATAATGTGATCATAAAGGTTCTTTTTAAGTCTGTTTCACTGTAACTTTTAGCAAGGACTCTCAGATTACATTTTCAAAAGCACCTTGATGCTAGGAAGCCTAACCAAGGACTTGTAATTAGACATTACCTGTAACACCTACAGATGTGGGTGAATTTTTCTCTTAGCAAAGGCCTCAAAGTGTTCTTAAGTTGTGGCTGGGGCTGGCTAATCCTCTGCCTGCAGCACCGGCACACCGGGTTCTAGTCCCAGTCAGGGTGCCAGATTCTATCCTAGTTGCTCCTCTTCCAGTCAAGCTCTCTGCTGTGGCCTGGGAGTGCAGTGGAGGATGGCCCAAGTGCTTGGGCCCTGCACCCGCATGGGAGACCAGGAGGAGGCACCTGGCTCCTGGCTTCAGATCAGCTCAGCACGCCGGCCGCAAAGCGCTGGCCGTAGCGGCCACTTTGGGGGTGAACCAATCGAAAAAGGAAGACCTTTCTGTCTGTCTCTCTCCCTCTCACTGTCTAACTCTGCCTGTCAAAAAAATAAATAAATAAATTAAAAATTGTATTGGCATGAAAATAAGAATATATGCAGACCTATATGTTCTGAATTCTGGCATGATCAGATAGGGAAAAAGTAATAATTACAATTTTTGTTTATACAGATATACTTTATCAAATTATTACAATTTGTAGATAGCTGAAGAAAAAATATTTTTCTTAAATATGAAAACTAAAATAGTAGAGATTTAGCAATATTTTTAAAATGTCACATTATCACCATTTTTATCAGTTCATTAAGCTCCATACAAAAAAAATCTTGTTCTGCTTGATCTTTGGTTATCTGTTTTATAAATCTTGTTTTTTTTTCATTAGAATCACACAAACTCTTACCCAGTTCAATGGTATAATCATGAAATTATCAGAAGCCTTTATTTGTCAGTAATCTACTAGAAGACTAAGCACTTTAGAGTTATAGTTGCTTACTGGGGCCAGTGTGGTTGTGTAGCAGGTTAGTCTGCTGCCTGTGACATTGGTATCCCATATAAGCACCAGTTCAAGTTCTAGATACTCTGTTTCTGATCCAGCTCCCTGCTACTGCACCTGGAAAAGCAGCACTTGGGCCCCTGAACCCATGTGGGAGACCTAGAAGCTCCTGGCTTCTTGCTTTGGCCTAGCCCAGCCCTAGCCATTTCAGACGTTTGATGAGTAAACCAGCAGGTGGAACATTTCTCTCTCTCTGTCTCTTTCTCTCTCTCTCTCTCTCTCTCTCTCTCTCTGTGTCTGTCTCACTCTCACTCTCTGTGCATGTGTGTGTGTGTGTTGTGTGTGTCTCCCTGTCTCTCTGTAACTCTTTCAAATAAATTAAAACTTTTAAAAAATTATAGCTGCTTACAAACACTGCTTGTGTAAGTCAAGAAGTCTTAAAATGACCTTGGTTAAAAGTCTGATGAGAGTTTATTATAATACAACACAATGAACAAAGACATTCCTTTATTTCTATGACATACATTTTAAGATAGTAACTAGACTCATGAACAATAACATTATATCAAGTCATACCAGAGTTCTAGGAATTTCATATAATTTCTGGAACACACATTAACAAAACATATTCATAGAGATCTAATTCAAAGGTTAAACATCATTTCTTATTAGACAGCGTTCCCTATGTAAATTTAACATATCCAATAAAGCTAACTCTCTATTTACAGGAAAAAATATTGTGTATATTTGCAGGAAGCATATGTTTGTTTTGGATATTTGCCCATCTGCAAAAACCAAAATGAGTTTAAAGTCCAAAATGATTTAATTTAGAGTTTGATTTTGGCATTTTGTCAAAAATATTAGATATTTAAATATTTGATAAATACAATCATAGGTCATTGTGAAACAGCACAAATGTGACAGCTAAGAGATTAAGATTTCAAAGGCAAATAAAGTTACATTATTGTTTAAGAAAAAAAAGCCTTACCCCTTTCAATAGTAAGACTCAGTTTTCCTAAGTAGTCAAAGACCAGGACAACATGATTTTATTAAGACAGAGAATCTTGGTTTACTAAGTAGATTGCTTAAAACATAGGGAAAAAACTTCATGATTTCTTACTGAGAGCAAGAGCAAACCAATATACTAGGAAAACTTTTCATTTTAACAGAAAGGCTGAATTCTAATCTTATATCAGTTTACTTTTGATATTAATGCTCAAATTAAAAACTTAAAAAATGAATCCATTCATATCTTAGCCATGTGGATTGCACATAAAATTCTTTTTCCAAGATTCCCTTTCCCCAAAACTAAAATTTTCTTATATCCACTCAACTTTTTAAAAGAAAAAAAATTTATTGGGGCCAACGTCGTGGCCTAGCTGGTAAGCTGCCACCTGCAGTGCTAGCATCCCATATGAGTGCCATTTTGAGTTCCGGCTGCTCCACTTCGGATCCAGCTCTCTGCGATGGCCTGGGAAAGCAGTAGAAGATGGCCCAAGTCCTTGGGACTCTGCACCCACCTGGGAGACCCAGAAGAACCTCCTGGCTCTTGGCTTCAGCCATTGTGGTCATCTGGGGAGTGAACCAGCAGATGGAATACCTCTTTCGCTCTCTCTGCCTCTGCCTCTCTATGACTTTGCCTTTCAAATAAATAAATAAATATTTTAAAAAACAACATTTATTTATTCTATTTGAAAAGCAGTGTTACAGAGAGCTGCGGGTGATTGAGGATAGAGAGAGAGAGAGAGAGAGGGCTCTTGCTTCTGCTGGTTCACTTTCCAAATGGCTTCAATGGCTAGGGCCACGCCAGGCCGGAGCCAGTATTGAAAAGCTTCATCCTGCACATAGTTGCAGGGGCCCAAGTACATGGGTAATTTCCTACTGCTTTCCTAGGCTCATTAGTAGGAAGATGGATTGGAAATGGAGCATCCAGGACTGGAATCTGTGCCCATATAGGATAATAGAATGCCTGTGACACTAGCAGTGGCCTAACTCTCTGCGCCACAGTGCCACAATACCACCCCCACCTTAGTTTTTATCTTCTGCACTCCTTCTCATCGTAGCACGACCATGCATTCTTTGTAGAATGCACTCTCCTTTTCCCTGAACAAAATAAACATGGAAACAGTCAGATCTTACAGATTTCTTAACTGAAAACCTGTCTGGCTTCTCTTACATCCAGAGTTACTTCCTTATTATTTTTATCAGTTTTGATGATCTTATATTAGTTCAAATTTGTATCTCTTCATGACTTTAATTTGTCATGAAAACTAGGAAATAAGCATTTGGGAAATGTCACATCAGTTTTCTGGGAATTGGCAAGGTTATGAATCTACCAATTCTTAATTTCCTGGTGCATATGCTTCCTCATGGTACAAATTTTCAGCATGAATAAAAAAGATCTGAATATCCTAAACTCTTCTGTAATAAGAAATCAAAAGGCAATACATTTATATTAATTAGTTAATAGTTCAGTATTATATTTTATTCAGAAATGAACTAAATATTCAATTAATATCAATTATTTAACTTAAATTAGCAAAACTCCAAGGGTATAAGTTATCAAAGAGATTTGGAAAGTTATTTTTAAGTAGACACACAAACCACAATTATGTTTGTAAATTTATTTATAAATTTTTACCCTTCATTAATCTATTTAATTTACTTGTTCTTAATTATGTTTGTATACCCATGAAATTTTCATGATGTATTAGACAAAGATAACCATCATCTCAAATTTGGAATAAATTAAATAAACAGTAATTTTTTGTTTAAATGACATGCTGAAGTCTGCATTTTCATATTTCTCCACAAGTTGACCTCATAGTTTACAGTCTCTCTCCCTCTGCTCCTCCCTCTCTCTTTGCCTCCCTCCCTCCTGTTTTTTCTTAGAAAAAGAAAGACACAAGCAGATAGAGCTCTCATCTGCCAGTTCACTCCCAAGATGCACACATTGATGGGCCCTGGGCCAGGCAAGAGCCAGGATCCAGGATATCAATCTAAGTCTTCCACAAGGATGATGAGAACCCAATAACTTGGGCCATCATCTGTTACCTCCCAGGGTATGGATCATCAGGAAGCCAGACTCAAGAGTGGAGCTAGCACTCAAACCCAAGTATTCCAATATGGGATATAGGCGTCCCAATCAAAAACAACTGCTAGGCCAATCCCTCCCACCCTGATTTTATAATGTTAAACATTTGGTTGAGATAACATAAAGTCATTTGATTAGAAAACCCAGGTGGAATAAAACTTATGCTTATACATTTTACTTAATTTTGGGATCTTGAAGATATTCCCATTTTAGTTAAACAGACAAATTTATCTGGCTTTGATTTACCAAAGTTAATTTTATATCATATGAATTTGAAAAATATTTGCATTTGTTTTCATATTTTTGAGGGTTTGAGAAAAAGTCAATTTATATAAACACTTATTTTCCTTTAAGTCAAGAATATAGAGCTCTTTTACACATTTTGGCCATTATCCCTAAAGAAAAAAGAATAGCACATATATATAACACAGAAACAGACAGATATAAACATATAGACAGAAGCAGATCTTATAGTTTTCGTCCTAAAAGTTTAGCTGTATGCCAGCTATATAACATAAAACTCATTTATACAAGAATTTTGAATTTGAATTGTGGTTTTGGCTGATGGAACAACTTAAGATTAACCACCCATATAGCTAAAGTATTTTCTTAATACTTTCAGAAAATACACTTAAGATTGTCAATTTCCAAACAGCTCATATTTTCCTGATGATTCACCTTCCTTAAATTTTCATAACAAAAAGACAACACTCAGGTCCTAAGTAGACTCTTGCTCTGAGCTTAGATTTTGATAAAAGCATATTGGTGTTTGAAGAAAGCTAGCTTGGTTGAATTTGATGACCTAAATTTATAAAGCATATGTCTTGCTGTCTTTTTGTCATAAAAATGTAGCTAGCATAATAACATTTACACTCAGAATAATTTAGGTAACAAATGGAGCAATCGAGGGTAAGTCAATCAGCATACCATATTTTTTCTTTCATCATCAATTACAGAGTGCAGCACATGAGGATGTGTTAGTCACCCTTGAACCACGTATAAGACAGTGGCCAGCAGCGGCCTCATACAACTTATATTTATTACATTTCTTGATGACGTCGTTTTATCTTGGGCCTGATTTAATCTCTTGTTATTTTGTTCATCGTGGCCCTGAAGTGTACAAAATCTGCTGTTAATGCTGCTGGTAAGACGCTGCATCCACTGATTTATCTAGAAAAGAAATTAAAAGTGATTAAGGACGATGACAATGGTTATTGCTCTCCAGTCATGTCCCATTCCCTCATAGCTATGATCATGAGGAACAGAGTAATGGAAGCTCTTATAGGATCTGATTTATTGAGGGCAAGAAGACTATCAAAATTTGAAAAGAGCCTATATCAGATATAGAGAAACTTATTATGACCTGAATTGGACAACAAACGCAGAAATGTATTTCATTTCTCTCAAGACCATGACAATCATGACTAGTGTAGAAAGTTAGTGTATGATGCTGGAAGGAAAGAGTAGGCTTGATTACTTGTTGATTTTACTGCTAGCTCTGAGAAGTTATTCATAATGTAATGTGAAAGTGAGTGGTAAGTCTGAGAGTGCTGATGTCAAGGCAGCTGAAGAATTTTTGTAAACCCTAGATAGGCTAATTGGGTAGTAAAGCTACTTCCCAGAAGAAAGCTTCGATGTGATGAACCTTCCTGTTCTGGAAATGGGTGCCTGAAAGGACTTTCATCTGTAAGATCACAAGTCAATGACTTGTTTCCAGGCTGTTAAGGACAGGGTAGCAATCTCGTGTAAGGATTATGTTGCAGGCTACAAAATTAACCCTTTTGTGATATAGCATAGTGAGACTCTCACGGCCTCTAAGCACATAGGTATGCATACGTGGGAATGGATGACCCAGCTCCTCCTCCAGGATATCCTCCTTAATTTCTGTGCCAGCAAAGTAAAGTAGTACCAACTTTTTGGAGAATAAAACACCTTTCAATATTTTAATTGTTAATAATGCTCCTGCACCTTCTACTTTTATTGGTGATCTTTATCTTAATATCAAAATTATGTAAACACCACCTCTTTGATCCAACGAATGGTTCAAGGAGTTATAATCACTTTGAAGGCCTTGCTACCCCTGAGGAAGACACTGAGGAGCCTAGAGGGAGTACAACATTTGTGTCTGCAGCAAGGATCCTGCTTGGGATTGGGATGCTGTCATCCAGCAATGTATGAATGGAATCTGGAAGAAGAAATGGAACAAGGTTATCACTGACCTCCATGTATCTGCCAAAGATGAACATGGGAAAATCAACAAGGCTATGGTGGAGATGGTGACAACTGTAACCTAGGTGTGAACAAGGGTGAGATTGAGGAGCTCAAGAGGTGGTTCCTGAGGAATTAAGCAAAGAGGTGTTACTCATGGGAACTGAAACGGAAGAAAAAAATGAAACTGCAACAGAAGAACCTCCAAGAATTCACAGTAAAGATTTAACAGATGCTTTTATATACCTCTACAAGCTCCTTACAATGTGAAAATATGGTCCCACAATGCTGAAAAGTGCCTTGTGGTACATCATCTGTTTACAAGTAAACCTGGTGGGGTGGGTAGGCAACCAAGAAAACTACCACACTAGTCTTGTTGATGTGACCCCTTTGACACTTAATCCTATCATTATGGTCAATTATGAACTTCAGCTGATCACTTTGACTAGTGAGATGGCATTGGTATATGCCACCTTGATGGGATTGAATTGGAAGTCACTGTGCACTTACTCCCATGTAGGATCTCTGTCTTTAATGTGTTGTACTATGTGAATTAACAGTAAAACTACTACTAAAACAGTACTCTATACTTTGTGTGTCTGTGTGGGTGCAAACTGTTGAAATATTTACTTAGTAAATACTAAGTAGATCTTCTGTATATAAAGATAATTGAAAATGAATCAATGAAGAATGAGATGGGAGAGGAAGTGGGAGATGGGATGGTTGCTAGTGGGAGGGAGGTTATGGTGGGGGGAAGCCGCTATAATCCAAAAGTTGTAATTTTGAAATTTATATTTATTAAATAAAAGTTAAAAAAAAAAAAAAAGAAAACTGCCACAGACATCTTTGTGAAAAGTGATGGGAAGTGCCTCAGGCAGCTCCTTCCAGAAGTGTCCACAGAGGGCATAGTTATCATAGGCGATGACAGTTCTGTGTGTTTGGTTGCCTCTGAACACCTTCCAGCAGGGATAAGATGTGGAAGTGGAAGACAAAGATGGCTGATTCTGAACGTGTGTAGGCCTAGGCTAGTGGATGTGTTTGTGTCTTAGCTTGTTCAAAATCAATTACAAATACATCATAAAATATCTTAAAAATGGAGAAAATGAAAACATGCAGAAAAATATTTTGTGAAGATTTGTTTATTTCATTTGAAAGTCAGAGGGACAGAGATGAGCCAGTATGAGTGTCGGCTGCTCCACTTCTGATACGGCTCCCTGTTAGTGGCCTGGGAAAGCAGTGGAATACTTTTTTATTTGAAAGGCAGAGTGACAGAGAGTGGGTGAGAGAAAGGGGGTGGGAGGGGATCAATCTTGCATCCACTGGTCCAGTCCCCAAAAGCTCACAACAGTCAGTAATGTGCCAGACAGAAACCAGGAACCAGGCACTCCATCCAGGTCTCCCACATGGGTGAGAAAAACCCAAGTACCTGGGCCGTTATCTGCTGCCCGCCCAGATGCTTTAGTGGGCAGCTGGATAAAGCCTGGACTCAAACCAGCACTTTTATACTGAATGGAGATGTCCCCAGATAGCAGCTTAACTCCCTGTGCCGCAACACCAGCCACCAATATAACCTGGTACTGTAGGTTTTCCTGAATGGTGATGCAGTGACCTCATAAAGCATTTTACAATACAACTTTGTGAAACATTGAATTTCTCTCCTACACTTCACACTTCTGAAATGCAGAAGCTTTCTTCCTTTCTTCTTTACCACAGCATGACTTCTCCTCACATTGTTTTTTTCATTCTCTTCTTTCCCAAACAGCCCAGTCACTTCCCTACAGCCCCCTCCAGATGCTCGAAATGTTTATTTCCCCTCAATAGGAAACTCCCTGAGAAATCTGAACCAACTTGCTTTCTTTTTTTTTTTTTTTTAATCTTCTCAATGTGTTGACCTGAGTGATCCTTTTAACCTATGTCTATTTGTGCAACTCTTCTGCTTAAATCATTTTTTTAACTTTTATTTAATGAATATAAATTTCCAAAGTACAGAATATTGATTACAATGGCTTCCCCCCCATAACGTCCCTCCAACCCACAACCCTCCCCTTATCCACTCCCTCTCCCCTTCCATTCACATCAAGATTCATTTTCGATTCTCTTTATATACAGAAGATCAGTTTAGCATACATTAAGTAAAGATTTCAACAGTTTGCTCCCACACAGAAACATAAAGTGAAAAATACTGTTTGAGTACTAGTTATAGCATTAAATCTCAATGTACAGCACACTAAGGACAAAGATCCTACATGAGGAGTAAGTGCACAGTGACTCCTGTTGTTGACATAACAAATTGACACTCTTGTTTATGGCCTCAGTAATCACCCTAGGCTCTTGAAATGAGCTGCCAAGGCTATGGAAGCCCCCTGAGTTCACCGCCTCTGATCATTTTTAGACAAGGCCATGGTCCAAGTGGAAGTTCTCTCCTCCCTTCAGAGAAAGGTACCTCCTTCTTTGATGACCCGTTCTTTCCACTGGGATCTCACTCATGGAGATCTTTCATTTAGGTTTTTTTCCCCCCAGAGTGTCTTGGCTTTCCATGCCTGAAATACTCTCATGGGCTTTTCAGCTGGATCCACATGCCTTAAGGGCTGATTATGAGGCCAGAGTGCTGTTAGGACATTTGCCATTCTATGGGTCTGCTGTGTATCTCACTTCCCATGTTGGATCATTCTCGCCCTTTTTGATTCTATCAGCTAGTATTTGCAGACACTATTCTTGTTTATGTGATCCCTTTGGTTCTTAGTCCTATCATTATGATCAGTTGTGAACAGAAATTGATCACTGGGACTAGTGAGATGGCATTGGTACATGCCACCTTGATGGGATTGAATTGGAATCCCCTGGTATGTTTCTAACTCTACTGTTTGAGGTAAGTCAGCTTGAGCATGTCCCGAATTGCACATCTCTTCCCTCTCTTATTACCACTCTTATATTTAACAGCAATCACTTTTCAGTTAAGTTTCAGCACTTAAGAAGAATTGTGTATTGATTACAGTATTCAACCAAAAGTATTAAGTAGAACAAACAAAAAAAAATACTGAGAGGGATAACATATTAAGCTGCTCATCAACAGTCAGGGTGAGGGCTGATCAAGTCACCGTTTCTCATAGTGTTCATTTCACTTTAACAGGTTTCCTTTTTGGTGCTCAGTTAGTTGTCACCTATCAAGGAGAACAAGTGGTATTTGTCCCTTTGGGATTGGCTTATTTCACTCAACGTAATGTTTTCCAAATTCCTAACAGGGATCACTTTTCAGTTAAAATTTAAACACCTAAGAATAATTGTGTGTTAATTACAGAGTCCAACCAATGGTACTAGAACAAAAGAAATACTAAAATGGATAAAGTATTACATTGTACATCAACCGTCAGGACAAGAGCTGGTCAAGTCACTGTTTCTCATAGTGTCCATTTCACTTCAACAAGTTTCTCCTTTGGTGCTCAGTTAGTTGTCGCCAATCAGGGAGAACATATGATATTTGTCCCTTTGGGACTGGTTTAATTCACTCAGCAGGATGTTTTCCAAATTCCTCCATCTTGTTGCTAATGACTGGGTTTCGCTGTTTTTGACTGCTGTATAGTATTCTATGGAGTACATGTCCCATAATTTCTTTATCCAGTCTACTGTTGATGGGCATTTGGGTTGGTTCCTTGTCGTAGCTATTGTGAATTGAGCTGCGATAAACATTGAGGTGCAGACAGTTCTTTTATTTGCCAATTTCATTTCCTTTGGGTAAATTCCAAGGAGTGGGATGGCTGGGTTGAATGGTAGGGTTATATTTAGGTTTCTGAGGAATCGCCAGACTGACTTCCATAGTGGCTTAACCAGTTTGCATTCCCACCAACAGTGGGTTAGTGTCCCTTTTTCCCCACATCCTCTCCAGCATCTATTGTTGGTAGATTTCTGAATGTGAGCCATTCTAACTGGGTTGAGGTGGAACCTCATTGTGGTTTTGATTTGCATTTCCCTGATTGCTAGTGATCCTGAACATTTTTTCATGTGCCTGTTGGCCATTTGGATTTCCTCTTTTGAAAAATGTCTATTGAGGTCCTTGGCCCATCTCTTAAGTGGGTTGTTTGTTTTGATCTTGTGGAGTTTCTTGATTTCTTTGTAGATTCTGGTTATCAACCCTTTATCAGTTGCATAGTTTGCAAATATATTTTCCCATTCTGTCGGTTGTCTTTTCACTTTCCTGTTTATTTTGCAGTACAGAAACTTCTCAATTTGATGCAATCCCAAATGTTAATTTTGGCTTTGACTGCCTGTGCTTCTGGGGTGTTTTCCAAGAAGTCATTGCCGGTACCTATATCTTGCAGGGTTTTTCCAATGCTCTCTAATAATTTGATGGTGTCAGGTCGTAGATTTAAGTCTTTAATCCATGTTGAGTGGATTTTTGTGTAAGGTGAAAGGTAGGGGTCTTGCTTCATGATTCTGCACGTGGAAATCCAATTTTCCCAGCACCATTTATTGAATAGACTGTCCTTACTCCAGGGATTGGTTTTAGATCCTTGATCAAATATAAGTTGACTGTAGATGTTTGGGTTGATTTCTGGTGTTTCAATTCTGTTCCATTGGTCTATCCATCTGTTTCTGTACCAGTACCATGCTGTTTTGATTACAACTGCCATGTAGTATGTCCTGAAATCTGGTATTTTGATGCCTCCAGCTTCGTTTTTGTTGTACAAGATTGCTTTAGCTATTTGAGGTCTCCTGTGTCTCCATATAAATTTCAGCATCATTTTTTCTAGATCTGAGAAAAGGTCTTCGGTATCTTGATTGGTATTGCATTGAATCTATAAATTGCTTTTGGGAGAATGGACATTTTGATGATATTTATTCTTCCAATCCATGAGCATGGAAGATTTTTCCATTTCTTGGTATCCTCTTCTATTTCTTTCTTTAAGGTTTTGTAATTTTCATCATAGAGATCTTTAACGTCCTTGGTTAAGTTTATTCCAAGGTATTTGTTTGTTTTTGTAGCTATTGTGAGTGGGATTGATCTTAGAAGTTCTTCCTCAGCCATGGCATTGTCTGTGTATACAAAGGCTGTTGATTTTTGTGCATTGATTTTATACCCTGCTACATTGCCAAACTCTTCTATGAGTTCCAATAGTCTCTTAGTAGAGTTCTTTGGGTCCCCTAAATAAAGAATCATATCATCTGCAAAGAGGGATAGTTTGAGTTCTTCCTTCCCAATTTGTATCCCTTTAATTTCTTTTTCTTGCCTAATAGCTCTGGCTAGAACCTCCAGAACTATATTGAATAGCAGTGGTGAGAGTGGGCATTCCTGTCTGGTACCAGATCTCAGTGGAAATGCTTCCAACTTTTCCCCATTCAATAGGATGTTGGCTGTGGGTTTTTCATAGATTGCTTTGATTGTATTGAGGAATGTTCCTTCCAAACCCAGTTTGCTTAGAGTTTTCATCATGAAGGGGTGTTGTATTTTATCAAATGCTTTCTCGGCGTCTATTGAGATAATAATATGTTTTTTCTTCTGCAGTCTGTTAATGTGGTGTATCACATTGATTGTCTTGAGCACATTAAACCATCCCTGCATACCAGGGATAAATCCCACTTGGTCTGGGTGGATGATCTTTCTGATGTGTTGTTGCATTCTATTGGCGAGAATTTTATTGAGGATTTTTGCATCTATGTTCATCAGGGATATTGGTCTGTAATTCTCTTTCAATGCTGCATCTTTTTCAGGCTTAGGAATTAAGGTGATGCTGGCTTCATAGAAAGAATTTGGGAGGATTCCCTCTTTTTCGATTGTTCTGAATAGTTTGAGAAGAATTGGAGTTAGTTCTTCTTTAAATGTCTGGTAGAATTCAGCAGTGGATCCACCTGGGCCTGGGCTTTTCTTTGTTGGGAGGGCCTTTATTACTGTTTCAATTTCTGTCTCAGTTATGGGTCTGTTTAGGTTTTCGATGTCTTCCTGGTTCAATTTAGGTAGGTTGCATGTGTCCAGGAATCTATCCATTTCTGATAGGTTTCCCTGTTTGCTGGCATACAAGTCCTTGTAGTAATTTCTGATGATTCTTTTTATTTCTGTGGTGTCTGTTTTTACGTTTCCTTTTTCATCTCTGATTTTATTGATTTGGGTCTTCTCTCTTTTTTTAGTTAGTTGGGCCAATGGGGTGTCAATTTTGTTTATTTTTTCAAAAAACCAGCTCCAACTTGCTTTCTAAATCTTGCTCTCAACAGGAGCCCTGACACTGGAATTCTGGAGAATAAAATCTCTTGTTTCAGAAAGTTGAATGTGAGATTTCATATGGTTTAGTGTCAAGCCATTCCAAGCCTCCCTATTTGGGACATGACAGCACTTTCTCTTACATCTCAAAATGAAGAGTCATAATTTTCTAAGAAACAAATTAATGGAATATCCCATAGGAAAATAGTGATTGAGTACATTTAAATATCACCAAGCAGTCTCCTTAAAAACATAAAAATTAATAAGCAGTGTTAATAAAAAATCACTCATCTACAGCCTAACTAGGAGATGGACCTGGAGTGGAAATGAGCATTGGGTATCATTGGAGTTGACATTGTCACTTGCACACACATGCTTTGACACTTGGATTTTTCTAATCTTGCCCCTTCCACCCCCCATGAATATCTCTCCTGCTCCCAGTATCTTCAGCCACATGACTCCATTTTACTTTCTCCAAAGTATTAACCTCCTTCAAAGCATATAAATTGTCCTGAATTTTCAGAGAAATTTTTCAGACTATATGATGACTGTAAGTTTGTGATATCTCCTTTGCTTTATCAATCAAAAATGAGACCTGATCTTTTTAATTCCCATCACACCATATCTTGTTTCTATAAATACACACTCACCATATTTGATATTTTCTTGTTTGTTTACACGTTTATTTTTATTTTAATTTAAAAATTATTTTTATTCATTTGACAGAGAAACAAAGATAAATAGAGAGAGAGAAAGATCTTCCATCTTCCAGTTCTCCATTCATATGCTGGAAACAGTCAAGGACAGGTCACACCAAATCTTATTTGTGTGACAGGGACCTAAGTACTTGAGCCACACCTGTCACTTCCCAAGGTACACATAGAAAAGAAGCTGGAATTGAAAGTAGAACCAGGACTCTAACTCACACATTCCAATATGGGATGCAGGCATCTCAAGTGGTATCTTAACTGCTGCTTTTCTTACTATGCTTGGCTTTTAGCAGGCTGACTATTGCTATTTTCTTTCATTTACCTTTTTATTTTCCTACATGAGGTTTGCTTTGTGGCAGGACATGAAAGCACATGTTTTTAATCAAGCTTAGGAAGATTTTTTGCTACTTTTTTCCTAATTTTTTTCTACCCCTATCTCACCTCTTTTCTGTGACCTCCCATCTCTATCTCCTTCTCTCAGAAGAACCGTTCTCTGTTGGGACAATAGTTTCAAGGGGTTTGGGAACTTTTCCCCAGATGTAGAGTAGGGTGGTCACCAGGTCCACGTCCCTGTGGTTTTCCTGTCTCTCAGAGGTGGCAGGAGAGGATGCCTGGAAAATAATTAGTTTCTTTATATGTGTCTATTTTGTACAAATGGTAGAATTTCATTTTTATATTCAAATAATATTCTACTCTGCATATTCACCGTAATTTCTTTATCCATTCATCAGATGATGAACACCTTGATTGGTTCTGAATTTTGGCTATTGTGAATAGTACTTCTATAAACATGGTGATGCAGACATCCCTGATACATTGTGCTTAAATCTTTTGGGGATATATACCCAGTAGTGGGATTGCTGGATCATATGGCAAGTCTATTCCTAGTTGTTAAGAAATCTCCACGTTGTTTTCCACAATAGCTGCACTAAGTTACATTCCCACCAACAGTGTATACATGTTCCTCTTTGTCCACATCCTCACCAGCATTTGTTACTCTCCGTGTTTTGGACTTCACCATTCTGACAGGGGTGAGTTGATATTTTAATTTAAATTTCCTAGATGCTTAGTGATATTGATCATGTTTTTTCAATTGTTTGTTGGCCATTGAGAACTATATATTGAAGTGCTTTATCCATTTTTCAAATGGGTTTTTTTGTTGTTGTTGTTGTTGTTGAACTTTTCAAGTTGCTGATATATTGGAGGTATTTATCCTTTTGCAAATGTTTTTCCATTTTCTTGGATGTTTATTGTTTCCTTTGCTGTGCAAAAGCTTCTGAGTTTGATATCTCGTTTGTTTAGTTGTCCAAGAAGTCATCTCCCACAGCAAATGTCTGTGAGTATTTCTTCTACTTTTTATTCCAGCAACTTCAAGTCTCAAGTCTTAAATTTAGGTTTTTGATCCATCTTGGGTCAATTTTTGAACACAGTGATAGGTATGGTTCTAATTTCATTCTTTCAGATATTCTGTGTGTATATATATATGTACATATATACATATACATATACATATATATATGTGTATATATATATATATATATATATATATATATATACCCAGTTTGGCCAGTACCATTTGTTGAAGAGATTATCCTTAATCCACTGTATGGTCTGAGCACTTTTGTCAAAAATCAGTTGGCTATATGTTGTTGATTAATTCCTGGGCTCCCTGTTCTGCTCCATTCAATAGAGACAATTGTTTAATCACTAAACCAAACTGTTTTAATTACTATATGTTTGCAGTATGCTTTGAAATCAGGTATTGTGATGTCTCTAGGGTAGTTTTCCTTGCTTAGGATTGTTTTGGCTATTCACGTTCCTTTGTGATTCCATGAATTTTAGGATTGATTTTCTAAAACTTTAAAGAATGCCATTGATATTTAGATAGGAATCCTATGGAATTTGTAAATTGATTTAGGTAGTATAGACATTATCATGATATTTATTATTCTGAACCATGAGCAAGAAATGTCTCCATTTTTTGTGTCCTTGATGATTTCTGTCATTAATGTTTGATAATTTTCATTGTAAAGATCTTTGGCTTCTTTGCTTTAAGTTATTCCTAAATATTTGATTTTTTTTTTTTTTGCTGTTGTGAATGTGATTGTTTTCTTGATTCCTCTTTCTGTGAGTTCACGTACAAAAAAGCTACTTTTTGTATGTTTATTTTGTAACTTGCAACTTTAGTGAATTGATTTTTCATTCTAACAACCTTTTGGTGGAGTGTTTGGGTTTTCTCATGTACAACATAATGGCATCTGCAAACATGGATAATTTGACTTCCTCTTTTCCAATTTTGATGCACTTTATTTCTTTCTCCTCCTGAAATGCTCTTGCTAAAACTTCAGTATTATATTGAATAAGAGGTGAAAGTGGGCAACCTTATCTTGTTCCAGATCTGAGGGGAAATACGTTCAGTTTTGCCCCATTCAGTATGATATTGACTGTTGGTTGTCATATATGGCCTTTATAATTTTGAACAATGTTCTTTCTATGCCTAATTTGTGGAAGGTTTTTTACCATGAAGCAATATTGAATCTTATTAAATGCTTTCTCTGTATCTATTGAGATGGCCATGTGGTTTTTGTTATTCAGTTGAGATGATTTATGAAAATTGTCATTTGAGAATATTGAACCACCCTTGCTTTTCTGGGATAAATCCCAGTTGATCATAATTTATGATCTTTTTGATGTGGTTTTAAATTCAGTTTGCTATTATTTTATTTACAATCTTTGGGTCTATGTTCATTAAGGATATAGATCTATAGTTTTCTTTTCACATTGTGTCTTCGGTTTTTGTATCAAAGTAATGCTGCCCTCATGAAAAATGTTTGACAGAATTCCATTCTGATCAACATTTTGGAATAATTTAAACAGTACTAGAGGGGCCGGCTCCATGGTGTACCAGGTGAAGCCACCACCTGCAGTGCTGGCTCAAGTCTCAGCTGCTCCACTTTTGATCCAGCTCTCTGCTATGGCCTGGGAAAGCAGTAGAAGGTGCCCCCAAATCCTTGGGCAGACTGCACCCACGTGAGAGGACCCAGAGGAAGCTCCTGGCTCCTAGCTCTGGCCATAGCAGCCATCTGGGGAGTAAACCAGCAGATGCAAGACCTCTCTCTCTCTCTCTGCCTCTGCTTCTTTGTAGCTCTGCCTTACAAATAAATAAATAAATCTTATTTTTTAAAAAAAGATTATTAGACTTTCTTCTTCTTTGAATGTTTTATAGAATTCAGTGGTAAAGCTATCAGGTCCCACAAATTTCCTTGATGGAAGAATTTTGATTACTGCTTCTATTTCATTGCATGTTATGTTTCTGATTATGTTGTCTAAATCTTCTTGGTTTAATCATGGTAGGTTATATGAATCCAGGAATTTATCCATTTCTTAAAGGTTTTCCAGTTTATTGACATACAGTTCTTCATAATAGCTTTTTTTTTTTTTTTTTTTTTTTTTTTTTTTTTTTACAGGCAGAGTGGACAGTGAGAGAGAGAAAGGTCTTCCTTTGGCCATTGATTCACCCTCCAATGGCCACCGCGGCCGGCGCGCTGATCCGATGGCAGGAGCCAGGTACTTATCCTGGTCTCCCGTGGGGTGCAGGGCCCAAGGACCTGGTCCATCCTCCACTGCACTCCTGGGCCACAGCAGAGAGCTGGCCTGGAAGAGGGGCAACCGGAACAGAATCCGGCGCCCTGACCGGGACTAGAACCTGGTGTGCCGGCGCCGTGAGGCGGAGGATTAGCCTAGTGAGCCACGGCGCTGGCCCACAATAGTTTCTTATGATCCTTTTTATTTCAGCAGTTTTGGTCATAATATTTCTTTTTTTCAATTTCTAATTTTGTTTGACTTTTTTTTTTTTTGTTCTTTGTTAATCTGCTTAGAGGTTTATCTATTTTTTAATCTTCTCAAAAACATGTCACTTTTTTAATGTAAACACTTAATGCTATAAACTTCCCTCTTAATGCTATTTTTACTGTACCCCAGAGGTTTTGATATGTTGTGTTTTCATTTTGATTTACTTCAAAAAGTTTTTAATTTCTGTGTTAATTTCTTCAATCATCCATTGAAGATTCAGTAGTATGCTGCTTAAATTCCAAGTATTAATGAGCATTCTATTGTTCTTTTTGATTTCTAGCTTTATTCCTTTATGGTCTAAGAAGATACAGAGTATCATTTCAATCATTTTAAAATTGCTGAAACTTGATCTGTGGCCTAATATGTGGTCTATCCTTTATAATGTTTCATGTGCTGATGAAAAGAATGTGTTTTCAGTAGCTAGTGGGTAAATTTCTTGTAAATGTCTATTAGGTACATTCTCTCAGGAGTGTGCTCCAATTTTTTGTCTGGATGGTCTGTCCATTGATGAGAGTGGAGTGTTGAAGTCACCCAACATTATTATATTGGAATGTATCCTTTTAGAAATAATAAGATTTTCTGTATATATCTTGGTGGTCTTGTCTTGGGTACATATATATTGATGACTGTTATGTCTTCTTGTTGAATTCAACATTTTATCAAAAATATCATGTACTTCTTTATCTCTTTTTATGGTTTTTGATTTAAAGTATGTTTTAGCTACTATAAGGATAGCTACTTCTGCTTGCTTTTTATTTCCATTTGCCTGGTATATTTTTTCCCATCCTTCATTTTCAGTCTGTGTGTACTTTTGCTTGCGAAATGAGTTTCTTGTGGGTGGCATATAGTGAGGTCATTTTTTGTTTTGTTTGTTTGCTTTAATCCATTCAGCCAATCTAAGTCTTTAGATTGGTTAATTTAACCCATTTACATTCAAAGTTAGTACTGATATATAAGAAATGGAAACTTGTCCTTTTGTTGAGTGGATAATGATTGTACCTGCTATGTCATTGAATTTGGTGGTGTCATGTGTTTTCATGATGTTTACTTTTTTGGGGGGGGGGGCAGGCTGTTAGACAGTGAGAGAGAGAGACAGAGAGAAAGGTCTTCCTTCCATTGGTTCACTCCCCTAATGGCCGCCATGGCTGGCACTGCGCCGATCCAAAGCCAGGAGCCAGGTACTTCCTCCCAGTCCCCCATGTGGGTGCAGGGACACAAGAACTTGGGCCATCCTCCGCTGCCCTCCCAGGCCACAGCAGAAAGCTGGACTGGAAAAGGAGCAACCAGGACTAGTACCTGGGTGCCGGTGCTGCAGGCGGAGGATTGGCCAAGTGAGCCAAGGTGCCAGCCCATTATGTTTACTTCTAATGCAGGATACCCTTCAGAATGTGTTGTAAGGCTGGTCTGGCAGTGGTGAATTCTCTCAATTTTTGCTTACCTGGAAAATACTTTTTTATTTTTTTAAAAGATTTATTTTATTTATTTGAAGACAGTGTTACAGAGAGGGGTAGAGACAGAGATAGAGGTCTTACATCCACTGGCTCACTCCCCAGGTGGCTGCAACAGCAGGAGCTGTGCCAATCCAAAGCCAGGAGCCAGGAACTTCTTCTGGGTCTCTCATGTTGGTGCAGGGGCCCAAGGACTTGGGCCATCTTCTACTGCTTTCCCAGGCCATAGCAGAGAGCTGGATCAGAAGAGAAGCAGCCAGGACTAGAACCACACCCATATGGGATGCCAGCACTTCAGGCCAGGGCTTTAACCCACTGCACCACAACACCAGCCCCTGGAATATACTTTATTTCTCCTTCACTTTGCTTTGCTGCATATAATATTCTTTGTTGGGAGTTTTTTTTTTTTTTTTTTCTCTTTTAAGACCTTGAATATATCATTCTACTCTCTTCTGGCCCTACAGGTTTCTGTTGAGAAGTTTGATGTTAATCTAATTGATTTTCATTTATATGTAACTTAATGATTTTCCCTTATTGTCTTTAGGATTCTCTCCTTTAACTTTTGAAAGTTTTGTGACAATATGTCTTATAGAATACAATTTTTGGTTGAGTCTGCTTGCAATTCTTTGACCTTCTTGTATCTGAATGTCCATGTCTCTTTTAAGACCTGGTAAATTTTCAACTTTTATTTCATTTAGCAGGTTCTCAATGTTTTTTTCCATTTCTTCTCCATTAAGGATATCTATAATACAAATATTTGTTTAATTAACCCCATATTTAATGTAGACTTCTCATTCTTTTAAATTCTTTCCTCTATTTTTGTCTATTTCATTTTTCTCATTGAGTTCTGTCTCCTTAGTAATATTTTCATTTATATCACTCATTGATTTCCTCATTTCTTTAATCTATCTGTATTCTCTTGCATATCATTCAGTTTCCTTACAATCATTACTTTGAATTCTTTATCTGTCATTTCATAGATTTCCTTCCATTTAGGATCTAATTCTGGAGGAATATCAAGTTCTTTTGGAGGCATCATGCTACCTTGCTTCTTCATGTCTCCTGTGTGCCTACGTTGCCCATCTAGTGTATTCTTTCCTTCCTCTTTGTGGAGTAGCTTTTATTGTAAAAGAGTTTATGGTTTAGCTGGTATGCAGGATATCAGTTGGCTTATTGCTTTGGCTTTGGTTCTAGGTGAGCTCAGGAATGTAGTCTCTGAGTGATTTCTTTTGTTTTAATCATTGCCAGCAGTGTCTACAAGTGACACAGTGGTCCAATTTACTTCAGTTCATAGGAAGAAAAATGTGGCTTTCAGATCAATAAGGGTTTCCTTGGTTTTGTGCCTTTGGTCCACAGAGAGTTCAGTGTCAGTCTCCCTGGCAGATGTGAAGGTCAAGGCCTTGTTCTTGGTGCTGAGGGAGATGGGGATGGCTGCTCACTTGTCCTACTGAAAAGAGTGATGCCAGGACTTGTGGCACCAAATGCTGTGGCTCGTGGACAGTGTGAAAAGAGTGGATCTTTTCTCGGGTACAGCTAGAAGAGTCCAACAGGTATGCAGCTTATAATGCCAATGGCCCTTGTCCTAGGATTAGGGAACATGACATGGACCCTGCTCCATTTCTACAGCATGACTACAAGTACACAGGATACACAGAAGGTTTTACTCTGTAGGGGATGAGTCCAGAGAGGTGGAATGCAGGTAGGTTCTACCCTATGTGCACCAGGTAGATACCAATGACACCAAGAAATTTAAAATGAATTATTATAGTCCTGGTGTTGCAGAGTATGGTGAGGTCATTACCCTGATCTCCCAGTGTGGGAAAGGATTTCTTTTATGGGTTACTTCTGGCATTAGCCCCCAGAAGCCAAGGTGGATTCCTCTTGCTCACATAGAATGGGTGAGTGTAGCTCTGGGGATAATGCCCCAACACACCCAAGTTGCAAGCTGTTTCTTTTATTCACATCACTGAAAATTTCAGTTAGACCCCTGGAAATGTAGTCCTTCCTTTATTCTTTTCAAATCACAGAGCAGCTTAAGTTCGTGCGGGTATACCCAATACAGCCATCTTGGACCTCTGCTCTAGGTCCTTTGTGATTAACACTCCTAAATAAAGCTGTACAAATCCTACAACTTTCAGGTTTTTTTTTTTATTTTTTTTTTATTTTATTTTATTTTTTTTTGACAGGCAGAGTGGACAGTGAGAGAGAGAGACAGAGAGAGAAAGGTCTTCCTTTTTGCCGTTGGTTCACTCTCCAATGGCCGCCGCTGCAGCCGGCGCACCGCGCTGATCCTGGCAGGAGCCAGGAGCCAGGTGCTTTTTCCTGGTCTCCCATGGGGTGCAGGGCCCAAGCACCTGGGCCATCCTCCACTGCACTCCCTGGCCATAGCAGAGAGCTGGCCTGGAAGAGGGGCAACCGGGACAGAATCCGGCGCCCCAACGGGGACTAGAACCCGGTGTGCCGGCGCCGCAAGGTGGAGGATTAGCCTATTGAGCCACGGCGCCGGCTCAAGGTTTTTTTTTAAATAGCTTTAATAGTTCTAGTCTCTGAAACGTTAGAATTTCAAAGAAATTGGGCATAGCCAGGACAAAATGGGATAAGTTGGGGGAATGGAGTATGTTTAAAAGAATAAAAGAGGTTGGGGCCGACGCCATGGCGCAGCAGGTTAATTCTCCACCTGTGGCACCTGCATCCCATATGGGTGCTGGTTCTAATCCTGTGTGTTCCTCTTCCAATCCAGCTCTCTGCTGTGGCCTGGGAAACCAGTGGAGGATGGCCCAAGTGCTTGGGCCCTCGCTGCTGGCTTCAGATTCATGCAGCTCCAGCTGTTGCAGCCATTTGGGGAGTGAACCAATGGAAGGAAGACCTTTCTCTCTGCCTCTTCCTCTCACTGTCCATAACTCTACCTCTCAAATAAATAAATAAAATCTTTAAAAAATAATTAAAGAAGTAGCACAATACAGTAGGACAACAGATTGTGGAGCCAGAATACCAGGGGTTCAAATCTAGCCCTGACCACTTAACAACAGATGGCCTTGGGAAATTAATCTAATCTCCTTCTGTCATTTTTTTCCTCCCTCAACTATCAAGCAAGTTATAGAAGTAATAAATCTCTTTGATTATTATGAAAATTAAATTAGTTTTTATTTGGAAGGCACCATTAAAGTGCCAGAGAAATAATAATATATTGTATTGTGATTCTTTAATGATAAATACTTGTATTTATTAATTTTCTATTTTGTGGCTTTTCAAGGAATTTTTTTATTTGGTTGAAATTCTCAAATTCAGAAACATATATATTTGGCAAAATTGTAAAATATTTCCAAAATCAAAGTAGGTATGACATTCTATTATTTTTATAAAAATCTGTCATACTCATGTCTTTTTTTCAATTCCTACTATATTTATTTATGCTTTCTGTTCTTTGTTTTTCAAAATCCACTTTGGCACAAGTATTTCTGTTTTATTAGCTATTTCAAACAAAATTCTATATGCCATCTGTTTAATTTTAATGTGACACTATATAAGCATGTTTTTAATTTTTAGCATTTCTTGTAGGACTACTTTGGATGTGCAACATATTTTTGTTTGTTTACTGAGCTTTTAAAAAGGCTTTATTATTTAGTTATAAAATTCTTGAAAAGTTGAAAGTGTAATACAAAGAATGTAATACCCAGTTTCCCTTATTTTTATATCTTACAATAGGAGGGGTCTTCAAAAAGTCCATTGAAAATAAGTATTATGAAAAAAACTATGCATGGAATTCAAACAGTTAAAAGTACTTGTACAATGGTACACAAGTCACAACTAATGAACCAATTTTAATGCATTATTACTGACATCCATACTTTATCCAGATGTCCTTAGTTTTTACCTAGTGTCCTTTATCTGTTCTAGACTCCCATTCAAGACACCACGCTGCATTCATTTATGTCTTACACTTCCTTTAGCTAGTCTTTCATTATGTCTGTCTGCTTGGGCTCCTATCACAAAATACAATGAAGTGGGAATTGTAAACAATAGGTGTTTATTTCTCACAGTTCTGGAGACCAGGAAGCTCAAGATTCAGGTGCTGGCCAGGAATGGTGGTGGTGAGCAGGGCCCTCTTCCTAGCTTACAGAAGACCATCTTCTCTGCTGCATCTTCACATAGCAAAGGAAAAAAGTAAGCTAAGCTCTTCATTCTCTATTTCATAGCGCTAATTCCGTCATGAAGACCTCACCTTCATGGTCTCATCTAAACCTGGCTACTGACCAAAGCTCCATTTCCAAATTTCATCAAGAAAGACTTAGGGCTTCTGTATGTGAATTTTGGGTGGCAGAATTCTCTCTGTTGCACTTGGATTTATGATATTGGCTGTTTTGAGGAATTCTCATCAGGCATTTTTGATAGGAATTGTCCCCAATTTTGGGTTGTCTTATATGCTTCTTGTGGCTAGGCTAGAGTATCAATCTTGTCATGTCATAATAAAAGTACATGTCACCCAAGTGAGGAAATTTTTGTAAAGTTTCTCCACTATAAAATTTCTCTTCCTTCTTTCTTTCTTTCTTTATGGTGCTCTTTGTTTTTTGTTTGCTTGTTTGTTTGTTTGACAGGTAGAGTTATAGACAGTGAGAGACAGAGACAGAGAGAAAAGTCTTCCTTCCGTTGGTTCACCCCCCAAATGGCAGCCACGGCCAGCGCTGCACCGATCCAAAGCCAGGAGCCAGGTGCTTCTTCCTGGTCTCCCATGCGGGTATAGGGGCCCAAGCACTCGGGCCATCCTCCACTGCCCTCCTGGGCCACAACAGAGAGCTGGACTGGAAGAGGAGCAAGCAGGACTAGAACCCGGAGCCCATATGGGAGGCTGGCACCGCAGCCGGAGGATTAACCAAGTGAGCCACAGTGTCGGCCCCCATGGTGCTCTTTGGATGGAAGTCTCTGCATGCATTGCATTTCAAGAGTTACACAATTTAGGCTTCATCTGTTTTTTTTTTTTTTAAGATTTATTACCAATTTGAAAGACGGAGTTACAGAGAGAGGTAGAGACAGAGAGAGAGGTCTTCCATCTGCCAGCTCACTCCCCAGATGGCCGCAAAGGCCGGAGCTGTGCCAATCCGAAGCCAGGAGCCAGGAGCCTCCTCCAGTTCTCCCACATGGGTGCAGGGGCCCAAGGACCTAGGCCATCCTCCATTGTTTTCCCAGGCAGCAGCGGAGAGCTGGATTGGAAGAGGAGCAGCTGGGACTAGAACCAGTTCCCATATGGGATGCCGGTGCTTCAGGCCAGGGCTTTAACCCACTGTGCCACAGCACTGGCCCCTAGGCTTCAGTTTCTTAAATGAAATGTATCAACATAGCTATTTGGAATGCTTCAGTATGAAATGTTAATCTATTATCCCTCCATTTTTTATTCAATATTTATTTATACCTGTTTATCTTATTATTCAAACTTTTCCAGCTTTGACCATTAAAAACCCGTTCAGTTGACATACACTTATCATTTTGGTTCTTATTAATGTCTTGCTTTCTGGCACAATAAGGCATTACAAGCTCATATTATATGTTCCCTGCCCTACCCTTATATTCAGGCATTTCTCCTGATCGTGCTGGTCCCATTTACTGGAGACTGGCATAAGAAACTAAAACGCAATACTTTCTTCTTTCATTTCTTGGATAGGATTTTAAGCTTACAGATTGTTCACTTTATCCCACCTAAGTATATGTAACCCATACGCTAATCACAGAAATACTGCTTTATCAAATGTAAAATGTTGGTTTTGTTTTGTTGTCATTCAATTCTAAATATAATTAATATCAATATAAATGTTCATGTATTCCTTTATTAATAAATTACTGACTGGTATATTTTAAAATTTCCAAAATAAAAGGTCTTAATTTTCTTGTGTTTTATTTCAATATTTAGAGAATCATTGTTGGAGAATGTCATCTTGATAATAATTAAAATAGTCAGCAGTTGATGTACATCAGTTGCTTTCATATCTTAGCTATTGTGGATTGTGTTGCAATGAACATGAGGGTACAGGTAACTCTTTCATATGCTGGTTTCTTTTAGTTTGGGTAAATTCTTAGGAGTGGGATGGCTGGATCCTATAGTAGGTCTATATATAGATTTGTGAAGCATCTCCATACTGTCTTCCACAGTGACTAGACAGGTTTATATTCCCACCAACAGTGGATCAGGTACCTTTTCCCCCATATCCTTCCCAGAATTTGTTGTTTGCTGATTTTTTTATGAGAGCCATTCTAATGGCATGACGTGAAACCTCATTGTGGTTTTGATTTGCATTTCCCTGATGGCTAGCAATCCTGAGCATTTTTCAAGTGTCTGTTTACCATTTGAATTTCCTCTCATGAAAAATGCCTGTTCAAGTCCTTTGCCCATTTCTTGACTAGATTGTTTGTTTTGTTGTTGTTGAATTTCTTGAGCTCTTTATACATTCTGGATAACCTTTTATCAGTTGAATTATTTGCAAATATTTTCTTCCATTCTGTTGGTTGCCTCTTCAGTTTGCTGAGTGTTTCTTTTTCAGTGCAGAAGCATCTCAGCTTGATGCAATTCCATTTGTCAATTTTGGCTTTGATTGCCTATGCTTCTGGGGTCTCTTCCAAGAAATCTTTCCCTATGCCAATGTCTTGCAGAGCATACTGTGATTTTAAAACTAATTCATAATATTAAAATATAACATAAATAAGAATTGAATGTATCTAAAATGTTTAGAAATTAAATGGTTGGATTATGAGACTAGTTTGAGAGTATGATAACAAAGAGGAAGAAAAGATAATTAAACCAAAGAGGTTAAGTTGTTGATAAATGCTGAATCTGGATGGTATATATATATGGGTTCATTGTACTATTTTCTCTGCTTTAATTTATGTGTGAAAACATCCAAATAAAATATGAAAGGATGTTTTCAAATAATATTTAATTACATGGGAAATGACCCTGTTATAAGCAGGTACCATACATTTGCTCAATTTCATCATTTTTATAAACTTCTAATACTAAATATTTTTCCTTAACCATGTCTTTATTTTATAAATTTTCTAACATAAATATTTTTATTCACAAAATGCATAAAAATTTAAAACAAATATCCATAATCCACATGTAAGCCCTCTACTAGCTTGACACAGCTTTTACATTTTTGTCTGATGTGCCACACCTTTGATTATTTTAGTTAAGATTAACTTGTCACCTTCCCATTAACAGAGCTGTCAGAAATTTCACCTTTGGTATTATCTAGTCTAGTATTTTAACATGTCTGATTATCATCATTATTAATAATTATAATTTTGTAGAACTTGATAATTTTATGTCACAACACCATTCAGCAAACATCTATTCTGAGTCTACTGTTTGTCAGGCACAGCTCTAGGCACTGGGGCATAAAACACAAGGGCAATACAGCCTCTGCTCTAACACAGCTCAGAATTTCAGACTGCTAAAGAAATAAAGGAATGATGTAATCTCAAAGATGTCTTACAGCAATGCCACTTCCAGAGACAAAAACAAATATGGCATCTTCAGTCCTGCAAGACATCCAGGTCAAATAATAAGTGCTTATAATTAACAGATTAACCTAGAAAGAGGCATGCTTATACAGTTCAACTTAATTTTCTCTGATTTATATTTTAGATAGAAAGTAGACTTTTGTGGGCATTTCTTTAATTCCTCATTTTCATAGATAATGAAGCTGTAGACAAAAAAAGTGATGACTTAGTAAAATGATAAAGTTATTGAATCAGAAGTAGAAAAGAGATACCTTGTATAAATCCACTTCTATGTTCTTTAGTTTCTGGTAGTATAACAGAAGAATTAGATCTAGACAAGAGAACACATATAATAGAATTGCTTTAACTAATAAAAATCATAAGTTTACTCAAATCTTCTATGAACTCTGTAAGCAAATTAACTCTTAGATCTCATTCTCAAAGCTTAGGAAAAATAAATTGAGCAAAAACATAATGTGTGGGAGATGTTTATACAAACTCTGTGAGTGTAACTCTCCTTTGCTTCCTTGTAGCTTATATCAGTTACAAATGGAGAGTGAAAAGCAAGAATTATAGATATACTGTGATTAAGCTTGTAGTTTAAATGCTATTCTTTGAGCAGTTGCCATGTATAGTGACTCAGAACTCTGAGATTTGTACATACATTCAATCCAAAGTTATAAACAGTATAACATGAATAATTTTGCTGTGTGGTTCAGAATATCAACCTGTACACCTGGGAGGAAAGTAAAGTTGGGGAATAGCTAGCCAAACTATGTCACTGCTGTGAAGAATGATGGGTAGCTAACTAGACACCCACTGTAGCTAAATCAGGTGATTATTCTTAATCTATTTTAATGTTTGTTTCCAGCTTAAATGTTTCATAGTATAAGCATAATTAATATTAAGTGGTAGACTTTCCTCTTCCTTTTATAATATCCTAAGTAAGGATCCTTCCACCATTAGAAAGTATTTTACCCTTTTTCTTATTGATTAACTAACCAGCTAGCCAACTAATTAATTCACTCACAGTTTATTTAAAAACAACTTTAGAGCTGGCATTGGATAAAAGTGTTGAGTGTACAAAAATAGAGTTGTGGATCTCTGCTTCCTGGAGATCCACAGAGAGTTTTGGGCTACACCAATCACATCATTCTTTGGAATGTATTGGGACCCATCATTATCAAAAGGGTTTTAAGTTAGGTAGATGACAATGCCTAGATTAAAAAGTAGCACTTTGTTCTTTGAGTATCCCACAGCCAAATGTCTGATAGATAACAGCTCATTTTACAAATAAGACATCAAGAAACTATTCTAAGGAGGAATAAGTTCTTGGCAAAGTCAACAGCATAGACGTTATCTTAGAACAATTCATTTTCCACTGAATTCAAAGGTTTCACATGTAGGCTTGTTCTATTCATTCTGTTCCATTAAGTCTTTTTTTCCCCAATAGTTCATAATCAGAATTCAGATAATTATAAAATGATAAACAGACACTCATTTCCAAATATCAGAACATATATTAGAAACTTAGCAAATGAAAGTTTTGTCATGTAATGTACCAGAAATAACATCATATTTTAATAATAAGATGAATATGCTGGCATTAGTTTTTTAAAAGCCCTGGATTTATTCAAGTCTGCATACATTTCTAAATTCAGACTCCCAACATACAAAATAAAGACAGTAGTACCTACTTCACAGTGTAGTTTTGAGAATCAGAGCAGTTTAATATTTAAAAAGATTCATAAGCTTTCAATTTTCATACACAATTATATATTGAGTGCAACTTGAGTATGCATCTTATGGATAGTATTAAGTTATCACATTTTAGTACATGTTAAGTATTTTTCTCTTAATGTGTAAGCTCATACTTTTTATACTTTTGTTATAATAGTATCATTACATTTGCTTACATTATTTTAGCTCATGTTTTGTTTCGTAATGCTTTTTAATTTTTATATGATATTATCCATATAATTACATTTGTTCAATTAATTTTAAAATAACTGTATATTAAAAATAATGTAAAAGTCTGACTTATGTCTTCAAAGCATAGTTTCTAGAAGAATGTGTTGATGGTGTAAATTTTGAGCCTTATATATTTGAAAATATCACTCCCTTGGATTGTGTCATTTTAATGCTATGTATGTAAAGTCTGTTTCTATTGAATCTATAGGCTTTCTTGTTCTTGGTCATTATCAGTTTTTTATACTCATAATTGATAACATCAAGAATTTTATTTTGAATTCAAAATTTAATGACCTTTTCAAATCCTTATTCATTTTTCTATGATTAGTTTCATTGTTATAATTCTCTTAGAACTTCTTATGATTTTCTTGATTTGTCAATTTAGTACTGATTGTGATTATTGAAATATTCCCACTCTTTGCGATTCTTATAAGATCTAAAATCCTGTCAAGTCATTATTTTTCTCTTAAATTTATTTCCTTTCCTCTTAAAGGTCTGCTTCTAGATTGTATATACAAGTATTCTTTAATGCTAATGTGACTCTAGGCTTTCTAATTTAAACTTGATTTAAATGTCAAGAAGTAAATCAATCATCAGTTATTCTCTTCTGTTTTTAACATGCTATGTCTCTACTATTTTTATATTTTCCTGATAACTTATTGTCATAGGTCTGATGTTACCTTTTAAACTATTACTGCTAATACTATTATTACCATAACCAGTACTATTACTACTAACTGCATCTCCTTTTCTCCTCTTATTTGCAGAAGTAAAAACTAATGCAATTTTTCTGAAATGCAACTGTCAATATGTATCTATAGTCTTAAAATTGTTCAGAAAATAACCTAAAAACTAAATTTGCACATTAAATTTACAAAATTTTCTGAACAAGGATATCCAGGAAGTGCCATAAATAATATTAAAACATTGGAAACATCCCCAAGTAAAGGTATGGCAAGTACATTAATGTACCAAACATTTGGTTACACAGAAAATGATCATAGTCTAAGGTTAAAAGATATAAAGTGGGTCGGCACGATGGTGCAGTAGCCTAAGCCTTTACCTGCGGCACCAGCATCCTTTATGGGCATCAGTTCAAGTCTGGGCTGCTACTGTTCCAATCCAGCTCTCTGCCTATGGCCTGGGAAAGCAGTGGAAGATGACCCTGCATCCACGAGGGAGACCCAGAAGAAGCTTCTGGCTACTGACTTTGGATTGGCCCAGCTCTGGCTGTTGCTGCCATTTTGGGAGTGAACCAGTGGATAGAAGATCCCTCATCCTCTGTCTCTCCCTTTGTCTTTCTGTAACTCTGCCTCTCAAATAAATTAATAAATATTTTTAAAAAGATATAAATATATATATACAAAATTATCACAAGAATAAATATATAAGTATTCATATATTTTCTTTATACACAATATAATTATATATACATACATTAAAATATTTATTAACAATACTGGATTCAAACACTTCAAAATGAGGAAAGAATATCTCAGTAAACTATGGGAAGCAGAGATGGTGATAGGTGATATACTTTTCTATGTCATTCTTTGCCTTTTTTCTATATTACTTAGAATAAATATGTGCAGCCCGCGCCGTGACTACTTGGCTAATCCTCCGCCTGCGGCGCCGGCATCCCAGGTTCTAGTCCCGGTTGGGATGCCAGATTCTGTCCCGGTTGCTCCTCTTCCAGTCCAGCTCTCTGCTGTGGCTCAGGAAGGCAGTGGAGGATGGCCCAAGTGCTTGGGCCCTGCACCTGCATGGGAGACCTGGCTCCTGGCTTTGGATCGGCGCAGCGCCGGCTGTAGCGGCCATTTGGGGAGTGAACCAACGGAAGCAAGACCTTTCTCTCTGTCTCTCTCTCTCTCTCTCACTGTCTAACTCTGCCTATCAAAAAAAAATAACTATGTGTTTCTTTACAGTATTAAAATGTTATCAATAAAAAGATGGGACTGGTACTGTGGAGTAGCAAGTGAATGCAAAACCTGTGGCACCCATCTCCCATATGGGTGCCTGACCGAGTCCTGGCTACTGCACTTCTGATCCAGCTGCCTGTTAATGTGACTGGGAAAGTAGTGGAATATGGCCCAAGTGCTTGGGCCCCTGTACCCATGTGGGAGACCCAGCTGAAGCTCCTGGCTTTTGCCAGGCACTGCCCTGGCTGCTGCGGCCATGTGGGGAGAGAACTAGCAGGTGGAAGGTCTCTCTCTTTCTCTAACTCTGCCTTTCTGGTAAGTAAATTAATCTTAGAAAAAAAAAAATGAAGAGCAAATGTTGAGATGATGGACTTTTGGCACAGTGATTAAGACATCTGTGGGAGAGTCTGGTTTGAGTCCGGACTCCAACACTTCTGATTCAGTTTCCTGCTGATGTATAGAAGATAAAAATCAAATGCTTTGGCTTCTGCTTTTCACATGGATATAACTGGATTGAATTCTGGCCTCTTGGATTTGGGCTGCTCCAGCCCTGGCTATTGGGAACATTTGGGAAGTGAACCAGCAATTGGAATATCTCATTCCATTTGCCTTTCTCTCTGTGTTTGAATCTCTGCCTTTCAAATAAATTTTAAAAAAATTATTTAAAAATACAAATCTATATCTTAAAATATTTAAATGAGTTGAGTCACATATGTCAAATAGGGAAAACACTCAACAGAAAAAGCACACTTGAATGTCTATAAATTTTTCAGAAAATAACACTTTCACAACAAGGTATAATTTTTGGGAAGTCTGTGCTAAATCAGATTAACCCCAGGATACACTGGGAGAAGGGAGGGACTTTCTAAGTGTATCGCCTTGCTTGTATCTCAGTCATGACCAATTATGACACTAGAAGCACAAGCAGTTTTAGTCTAAATGATTGTAAATTTTACGTATTAAGCATTCTTCCCTTACATCATAATGCATTTTAATCTAGAGAGCATACTTGGCTCCACTACCCATTTGCTTAGTGAGGCCACTGTTATCCTTTTGGCTGGTGTCATTGCTCTTGTTTATTAGAAGATCTGACATTCTCCAAGCACAATAGGAGTAAAAAAGTGAGTTGACTGTCTATCATGAAAAGAAATGTTTCTCAACCCAAGAGTCAAGTTCAAGGGCAATTTCATTTATATAAAAAGCTATTTTTCCATTTTAAGCAATTTAGTATTTACTGAAAAATTTCCAGAACCTTAGAATAATTTTGGTATTTTATTTATGACTCTGGAGCTGGGTTAACTTATTCTCACGGTCCAGGGAAACCACCTGGTGAGTAATGGAACATTATATTGTGTGGTGATGCTCTCTGTGCCACGCACATGTATTATGATTAGAAGCATGGAGATAGGTTTCCTGAATATAAAAGTAAAATCAAAAAATTCTCTTGACAATCTTTGGAACAAAATGATCTGATGGGTTGTTGGTACAAGCTGCCAGTAATTGTTTTTTTGTAGTAGCTGAAAACCTAAAATTAAATCTCAGAATGTTTTTAGCAGCATTTGACCACATGAGGGTGCTCTCTCCCCAAAAATCTGTCTGCGAAGTAGGCACATCAGGAAAGTGAGCTAGTTGTGGTATTCTTGGTGTTCATCTTGGAAGATATAAAAGAACTTGTTAGAATGCAGATAGGGGAGTTGGAAACAAAATAAAGTCTAGACCTAAACATAAATAGACTTGTGCTCTTTGAACAACTAGGCAGCATGAGTCAGGTATACAGAATGATATCTTTGATTTAAAAATAGATCTAAATAGGTTTATAGAGTTAGGCAAAGTGTGGTAGCAGGAAGTAAGGATGTATGCCCATCAGGCAAGCAACCTTGCTCCTTACCTTGGCCTGCAGAGTCAGAATATCAGGAGGTCAGGCCCAGGAATCTGCCTTTGCATGTTGTTCCTCTGGTAAATGCCATATACCTTAAGGTCTAAAAAGCTCTGGTATGGTTTCCTAAAAAATTCTTACTCCTGTCAATACCTGCATATGTGTGACTGTTTAAATAAAATAAACCAGGTGACTCTGACAACCATGCCATCCAGTTTGGAGAGTAATTCAATCATAAGGGAATCTTTCTTTGGAATACAGCAGGGAAGTGTCACTCAATGTTCTCACAGCTTTTGCAGCAATGATGAATATGTCACCTGCTCTCCAAGACAACGGAAAATATAGACTTTACTCATCTTGCCAGGTCATTGATTTCTCTCTCTTTATATTTGACCTAGTTGAGCAAATAAAAGATAACCCTGTTTCAACATGTAAACTACCTTCCATAAGATGTTTGTCAGTTCCAGAAAATGGTCTGAATATGGAAAAGTTTGGAGACTAACTTACAAGGTGAAAATGTGTTGGATAAGATGTGATATTAATTATAATTATGTTTCATAGGAAAGTGAATTTATACTGAAAAATAAAATTAAGTAGCAAGTAACAGCTGGCAGAACCCTTATCAGCATGTCCAGATCTTCTTAAAGGCCCGAATCTATCATTGTCATTCTGAAAGATTCATGTATGCAATTTGATATCCTTGTGGAGGAAAAAATAATGGAAGAGAATAGGTTGTAGCATCTGAACTCTGGGTCCAGGCAGATTGATGCTATGAGATGAGTTTTGTAGGCAATGAAATGATCTCCAGAATTAATTATTGCCTACAAAAAATAAAAACTGTCATATCCATGTGTGTGTATATCTACACATGTGGCCTAAGTACATAAATGTAAATGAATCATATATATATATGTTATATATATATATACCCACACAGAGCTGCCCATTTAGCCCCATTTGTGCATAGATGAATGTTTTGTAATAGAAAAAATTACAGACAATTAGAATTCACATAGAATCTACAAGCCTCACCTCCCATCCAGTGCAAACTTCATGTCATCATTTTCTAGACAGTTAACCATCTGGCCTCTATTTGAGCTTTCCTTGGAATAGGAAGCTTGTTACTGACATTTATAAACCATGTGATTTTAAATTGTAATTGTATAGAATACTGAAGATGATGTTTCAGATACTAAACCTGTATCAATAATTTTCATCCATTACTATTCTCTCTTCTTTCTGAATCTACTTATAATTGATTCAATTTATTTATTTATTTATTTATTTTTTGACACGCAGAGTGGACAGTGAGAGAAAGAGACAGAGAGAAAGGTCTTCCTTTGCCGTTGGTTCACCCTCCAGTGGCCGCTGTGGCTGGCAGACTGCGGCTGGCGCACCGCGCTGATCCAATGGCAGGAGGCAGGTACTTATCCTGGTCTCCCATGGGGTGCAGGGCCCAAGTACTTGGGCCATTCTCCACTGCACTCCCTGGCCACAGCAGAGAGCTGGCCTGGAAGAGGGGCAACCGGGACAGAATCCGGCGCCCCGACCGGGACTAGAACCCCGTGTGCCGACACCGCAAGGCGGAGGATTAGCCTAGTGAGCCGCAGCGCCGGCCTGATTCAATTTATTATTTTAATTTAACACTTTGAAATGTAAAGTACACTAATCTAGCTTAACTTTATCAATTTCCTAATCTATTATATCTTTGATTTGTAAATTATTTCTAAACAATCTTTAGCATTCTCTTTACAATCATCTTAGGCACTGATGTCTTCCAAGTACCTCTTCAAAGATATGAATGCAAAATAAAAGTTTGTGCTGATACAGTCATGAGAGATTTCTTGATGCTTTTCTTAGTTTATGTAGTTGCTTAAGATTTGGATTACTATATAATATGTATACTTTTTATGGTGTACAGTGCAATATTTCAGTGTAAACCAAAAACTAAAGAAAGGACAGTCTTGTCAATAAATGGCACAAGGAAAACTGGGTACCTACATGTGGAAGATTGATTCAAGTTCTAAATATAAGACCTGAAACTATGAAAGTATTTGAAGATTTTTATATTTACAAATTGGGACCTCATTTCCCAAAACTGGGATGTTTTTCTTCTTATTAGATACCAAAGCAATTATGAACATTTACTCTGTAACAGCAACTTCATTTGTTCTTTAATTTATTCCGTTTGGATGCATTTATTCTGAAATAATTATTGCATATCTACTTTGTTATTCTAAGAGTGTGGGGTAGAGTAATGAATAAAATGGGCAAAAGTCCTTACTATTATAAAGTTTACGTTTTAGGGGTGAAAGATAGATAATAAAGATAAATCAATTGCATTTGTAGTTTAGAAGGTAATATGTGCCATGGAGTAAAAGTAGCTATGAAATTAAGTTTGTGATTAGGGAGTACTGGAGTTTCAAACAGAGTAATTGTGACATTATCACTCAGAGTAATATCTAAAAAACAAAAAAAGAAGGCATGAACTATAAAGATATCTTGGAGAAAAGCATTATAGGAACATGGCAGATACCCTTGGGTGAAGTCAATCCTGGAACAGTGAGGGGCCACTTTGGTGGTTGAGATTGCATTAGGATAGAAATGTAATGGTTAGAAGTAACTTGTAGACCATTATAAAGAGACTATAGAGCATATGCTGTTTGAGATCCAGACTATAGAAGATTTTGAAATGAGAAATGCCATCCATTTAAATATATAGTAAATTGTTTAGAACAGAATTCAAAATAAATAGAAAGATTGTCACAGGTGACTTCAATAACCAGATAAGAGATGATAATAGAGTGGATCAGAGTGGCAGTATGGGCATGGTAACAACCCAGGGATTATGGAATATTTGGACATGATTTTTCAACTAAGTGAAGAGGCAAGGATATCTGAACTTCAGAAAGAATGGAAGTGCCATTAAAGGAGATGGAGAAACTAAAGGTAACACAAATTTGGAAAAGTAAATTAAGACTTCAGTCAGCTTAAGTATGGAAATTTAAATGGAGAACGCTTATCTTAGCACATTGCTGGATGTATTAATAAGGAGTTTAGAGACTGCTGTTGGCTGGAGAGTTGAAATCAGAAAAGTTCCATACATAAATGGATTTTGGTATCAATCACTACTTTTGTATTGAAATAAGGAATGAAGACAGAAAATGAAGAACAGGAACTGAGGATATCCGGTGATAAGATGTAGAGAAGGTGAGGATGAACCAGTAGATTGAGGGCTCTGTAGAGTAGGAAGAAAAGCATGACGTTGTATTTCCTGAAGCCAAGTGAAGAAAGCACTTCAAGATGGAGCTGCACCAGTCTGGCCGGCTTTGTTTCAGGATAAATGCATGTACAGGGTTATTGCTGTTAATCATCTTGTTCCATTGAATGAGGAGTTCAAAGTTGTCAGGTTAATTTGAAGTTTCAGTCTGCAATTCACAACTTCACAAGGAATACACTTAATGATTTTAAAGAATTATCCATATAATATCATCTTCTTTAAATCTTTTTAGCTCATAGCATTTAAATTTTGAATTATCAAATATGTTCAAATTTTTTTTTGACAGGCAGAGTGGACAGTGAGAGAGAGAGAGACAGACAGAAAGGTCTTCCTTTTCCGTTGGTTCACTCCTCAATGTGCCGCGCCAATCCGAAGCCAGGAGCCAGGTGCCTCTCCTGGTCTCCCATGGGGTGCAGGGCCCAAGCACTTGGGCCATCCTCCACTGTATTCCCGGGCCATAGCAGAGAGCTGGACTGGAAGAGGGGCAACCGGGACAGAATCCAGTGCCTGGACCGGGACTAGAACCCGGTGTGCCAGCGCCGCAGGCAGAGGATTAGCCTATTGAGCCACGGCGCCAGCCTAAATATGCTCAAATTTTAATCACAGCACTGCATATATTAACTTTTCCTTCCAACTTTGTTACTTGATAATTTCATAAGCTTGGCTTCTATACATTTAGTCATTAAAGTCATTGATAAAAATACAAAGCATGTCACAGCTCAACATATAATCAGATTTTTATGGAAAGTCACAAGTTACCATATATTTAGAGTTATGTTTTAAATAACATTATATTCTCAGTTATAAATCCACAGATCACTCTAAATATTACATTCAAGGATTTCTTCTTTCTAATATTTTTGGTCTTTCAGAGATTTTTTTGTTCCTTTTCTTTTAAAAATTTATTTATGTTATACAAATTCCATGTATTTCTTATATAAAGAGTTAGGAACATAGTGATACTTCTCTATAAAAAGTAATCATTCCAAAAAGTAACAGTGCATCATCCCTCACCAAAAGAAGCTTCCAAACTCAGCCAATTGTAATCAGGCTAACATGCAAAACCAGATTTCCAGGCTTGTTATTTTTTTAAGAGAAGCACAATTTTAAAAATTTTATCTAAAATTTCCCAAGTTTTAGATGTTAACAACAAATTCAAATATTTATAAAATATTACAGTATCCCATGAGACATGTCTGTAAGTTGCTTGTTTTTGACAAATTCTTAATATAACTTCATACTGCCATGACAGGTAGCATTTACCTGCATATGCCAATCCTTCTCATGTGCCTGTTTCCAGATTCTGTTGATACGCCTAGTAATAGGATATGCTATTGTAAGATTCTCTATAGCATCACACCTGCATTTCAGAAACCTCCAATGTTATCACTTAGCAACAGTTTCTGGTTTGGATCTATTCAAATACTCCATAACATATAAAATCCATAAAAAAGCCTCACTTCTGACAACTTTACTGACACTTCCTGCTGTCCTGAGTGTCAGTGTATCAGTAACCAGGACTGTTTGAAGCAGGCAATTTTTTCCTCTTCAAGTCCCAAGTTCACCTCAGAATTCAATTTCAGTTTCCTCCCAGAGAAAGTATATTGTAGTTATTTTTTCACAATAATAAAGCGGTGACACCGGAGGACTTGTTTCAAGTATCCAGCAAACAAAAGTACATAGAAGCCAAAGTGTTAAAACTAAACCAAAGGCATGTGTGACCTCACTTGCCTAATTAATATTTGCTTAATAACCCAGCTCATGCATGAACTCTCTCAAGCATGATTCCATAATTATTTAGCAAACAATACTTTATTAAACAAATATGCTGCATGAGTCACTAAAGAGGGGTGTTGAGAAATATAAAATGTGGTACCTAACCTTTTGGAGCTTAAAATGTTGAAAGATATTCCCACATGAAAGCATTATGAAACATGTTGACAAGAACAAAACGATGCTGCTCACAGACCACACATGAGCTAAGGCATCTTGTATTTCATTTGTTTCTTATTTAATAAAAGTGATGGGATTCCCTTGCAATAAAAGGCAGAATGCCTTAGCCAAATTTAGTACTGCCATCCTGAAATTCTACTCAAAACTTAATTGTACCTTTGCTTTTCTTTAGAAAATGCTGGATCCATATTGACATTATCAAGAAAGCAGGCAGGGCATCACATGAAATATCTATAGCGTTAGCTTATCAATGGTTAACAATTTAACAGCAGGAGCCAAGAACAAAATGCAGAAAATTCTGCAAAATGCTACTAACACCTACACTTAATTCAAATTGCTCACTTATTATTTCAAACAGTGTGGAAGTGTATGTCACTTAACAAGAGGGTGTAAGAATGGTGCAGCCACATGTCACTCTACTTAATACTTAACCTTCAAAAGGAAAATATTTCACCAATGCATAAGAACACACAATAAAACTCAAAGTAAAGCTGGTATTTCTCCCTCTCTGAAACCATCTTATCTCTTATTTACTAAGAAAGGCAGAATTTCACATTCTAGACATAAAACAATGATCTGGCTTTATTGACTGAATCTTTAATTCCAAGGTAAATTCCATTATGTTTAATTAGAAAAAAATACTATCAAATCTACTGAAAATCACCAATTCCTTCATTTCCTAAATCAAAATAACTCAACAATAAGGTATCTCCCAGAAAAAGCAGGGCCTGCTACTAGTGGTTTGTTTTGCATGCGTTTATCAAAATTTGTTCACCATAGTACCTGATTCTTCCTTTCTCCTATACTCCAAATTAAGAAACTGAATGAGTCATTTCAATTCGTAAACAAAGTATCTTCTTCCTAATATCTCTGCTTGATTTGTTATTTAAATGTAGTTTAAATGTGATTTACTAACGTATTTGAGGGTAGACTCAATGTTTATTTTAGCACTTCATGTGAATCAGATAGTCTGACCACATAGAGAGTATTAAAATACCAACATTATTAGTAGAATCTGGTATTAATTCAGTTATTATTCATTATAAGCACACATTCTTCATCAAATAAATGGCAGTAAATAGCACTATAAATATTAAATGCTTTTATTTTAAAATAGCTATTTTGAAGTTTCAGCTTCTTTATTTTTACTGAGTCTTTATGTCCTATTTTGGAGGACACACCACGAGAGTTACTGATTAGTTTCATAAACTCTGGAAAATTTCAGTGTATCCCTTTAGTTAGAACTTTTTTTCTAAGCCTGTCCTTACACACACATGATGTCACAACTCTCCCTAGATGGTTGGACTAGCAATGGGATTTTAACCCCAAGATAGCATTTTTCTTTTTGCCTGGAATTTAACTCAAGACAAATTTTGGAACGCTTAATCATGAGTACTAGTATTGCTTTTCTTGAAATGATTCTTAAGCTTTCCTTACACAAGATTTCTACTGATAATCATGGTGTTTAGTGACTCTCATCTAATTGTGTGGTATCTCCTTAAATTTGAAATATGTAACTCACAAAGTAGGAATTAGGTAATATGAGGAACAAATTTAGATTATGTATATATAAAATGGGAAGCCAATAAGCAGCACTTATGAAGCACCAAAAGCCTGTATACACCATATGTAAGAAGTCCTAAATAAAGTTGCATTACAGAGAATAAAGAAAATGAGAAATAAATTTGCAAGGATTTAAGCCGCAAAAGTTGAAACTGGAAAGAATTTGAGTCTTCATAATGGTGACCAATTAGGATACTTAAGAATGCTCTGTACTGAGATATTTCCCTGAGCTAGTTTAGCTGCAAATATTTCAATTCTCAAAAAGGATGACTACAAGTTTTAAGATTATATGTTGTGTCTTTACCCAATACACCACAATGCAGGACCCAATAAAATGTGTTTTAAAGTTTAGTTGTGAGAGGGGGGTGGGGCAGGTTAAGTTGCTGCTTGCAACACTGGAATCCCACACGCCTTCTGTTCTGCTTCCAGTCCAGCATCCTGCTTACAAACTTGGGGAGGCAGTGAATGATAGCCCAAGACCTTGAGTCCTTGTCTCCCCTGTGGAAGTCCAGGATGGAGTTTCTCCTACTTTAAGGCTGGCTCACCCTTGCAGATGCAGCCATTTGGGGAGTGAACAAGTAGGTGGAAGAACTCTCTCTCATCGTCCCTCATTCTTTCTCCCCCTCCCTCTGATGCTCTGCCTTCCAAATGCATAAGTAAGTAATTAAATAAATCTTTCTTAAGTAATATTAGTTGTGTTATTTTTTTCACCAAGAGAAACAGGCTTTTCCACAGTTCATATTAATTCATAATCTAAATTTAGGGAGGAGAGAAGGAAAAAGAAATTTAAGAGTCATGCCCTCTCATCATGTCTCTTAGACCTCTCACTTCATGTCTCTTGTTCGAGTTCTATCTAGATATTTGAAATTTGGAAAAATAGGATTATAATTAAGTAGGAGAAAGGTTAAAGTAGAGACAATTAGATTAAGAGGGGAACTTTATCCAACATGGTTATTGCACAATTTAGTAACAGAAATCAAAAATGTGAGCATTAGAAAACACACACAAGCAGACACTTAATTATCTCTTTCCTCCCCCTCTGTTCTCATTTCAATCTCTCTCACTGTTAAACATCATTAGCAATCAAAGCAATGCAAATAAAAACAACACAGAGATCCCATTTTCAGCCAATAAAATTGGCAATGATCAATAGCATGTGGCATTAGCAAGAGGAGATTGGCATTCCAATACGCTGGTGATGGGGTGTAAATTGCCACTGTTCCTTTATCAGAAGTCTTAAAATATATCTGCTATTTCATCCAATAATTCAATTTCTAGGAGTGATTGCTAATGATTCGCCTTTTCAATAAAACACTTAGACTCCAGTAGCTAAAATGATGGAAATAAATGGCTGCAAATTTTCTATTCTTTAAAATGTGAATAAAGAAACAGCTTTAACTGGTGAACATGCTTTACTATAATAAAATTTGTTTTCTTCAGTAGTTATTTATGTAATGGCTTCATGTTTTTCTAGTCCTGGTGACTCTACTTACAATTCTTAATGAGCATTCTTTCTCATAGCGATAGTTACAGGAATTCCTCCAGCCCTACCATGAGGAGGGAAAATAAGTGGAACCAAAGTTCTCTACACTGACTGGTCATGATTACTGACATCAGTGGCAAAGGAAATTGAAAGTTTATCACTACCTCATTCATGACAGTCTCAAAAGTAAAGCATCCTGGGGCCAGGGCTGTAGCACAGTAGGTTAATCCTCCACCTGCGGTGCCTGCATCTCATATGGGCACCCTTTATAATCCCACCTGCTCCTCTTCCAGTCCAGCTCTCTGTTGTGGACCGGGAAACGGTAGAAGATGGCCCAAGTGCTTGGGCCCCTGCACCCGCATGGGAGTCCAAGAAGAAGCACTTGGCTCCTGGCTTCAGATCTGTGCAGCTCCAGCCCTCGCAGCCATTTGGGGAATGAACAACGGAAAGGAAGACCTTTCTCTATGTCTCTCACTCTCACTGTCTGCAACTCCACCTCTCAAATAAATAAATAAAATCTTTTAAAAAAAAGATGAAAAGGTACAATGTACTGTGGTACATTCATAGAATGAGATATAATACAAAATTTAAAAAAAAAAAAACCTAGCAGTGTACAGCATGAATTTCTCAAGAATTAATTTGATGGAAATAATTCATACTTTCATACACAAAAAGACATCCTGTATGCCATATATTTAGTTAAAATTCTAGACAAAGCTAATTTGTGATACTAAATTCAAGATAGTGGTTAAGAGAGCAGTCATCCAGTAAACAAAATGTCTTCAGTTAAACACCCATGAGAGAAATTTAGCTTCAACACCTAGAGCTTTCCAAAGTCAAAATGATGTATTAAGTATATGATCTACCTATAGTGTGGAGTATGTATTGAGGGGTTTGTACTGACCTACCTGTACTGTGATACATTTTGCAAATGGTTCACAGTCCCATATTTCTAAATTTTCAATGAAAATGCATATTAGTCAATCAACAACTGATACAGTTGAAAAAGTGACTGCAATAGAAACAACATGAGTTATTTATTTTTCTTTCACCTTTCCATTCATACTTACCCTGCTCATACATTACCAAAGAAAATCATACTTCTCAGCATTGAAAATCTCATTAATACACAATACCTTGATGTAAAAACTCTGTAAGGTGCCCAAAAAAGCAAGGAGAGGAGGATGAATTCAAAGATCTAGATTCTTTAAATTAAGACACCATAAAATCTTCTTTAGAGTACTATACCGCAGTAAGAAACAACGAAATCCAGTCATTTGCAACAAAATGGAGGAATCTGGAACACATCATGCTGAGTGAAGTAAGCCAGTCCCAAAGGGACAAATACCATATGTTCTCCCTGATCGGTGACAACTGACTCAGCACCAAAAAGGAAACCTCCTGAAGTGAAATGGACACTATGAGAAATGGTGACTTGATCAGCATAGCTCTGACTGCTAATGGACAACTTAATACATTATCCCTCATAGTATTTTTTTTTGTCTGTTCTACTTAATATGACTGGTTTAATTCTGTAATTATCACACAGTTATTCTTAAGTGTTGAAAATTAACTGAAATGTGATCCCTGTTAAACATAAGAGTGGGAATAAGAGAGGGAAGAGATGTATAATTTGGGACATGCTCGGGCTGACTTGCCCCAATTGGTAGAGTTGGAAACATACCAGGGGATTCCAATTCAATCCCATCAAGGTGGCATGTGCCAATGCCATCTCACTACTCCAAGTGATCAATTTCAGTTCACAATTGATCATAATGAAAGGACTAAGAGTCAAAGGGAGCACATAAACAAGTCTAGTATCTGCTAACACCAACCGATAGAATAAATAAAGGGGAGAGTGATCCAACATGGGAAGTGAGATACTCAGCAGACTCATAGAATGGCGGATGTCCTAAATAGCACTCTGGCCTCAGAATCAGCCCTAAAGGCACTCGGATCTGGCTGAAAAGCCCATGAGAGTATTTCAGGCATGGAAAGCCAAGACACTCTGGTAAAAAGATCTCTGTGAGTGAGATCCCAGTGGAAAGAACAGGTCTTCAAAGAGGGAGGTGCCTTTCTCTGAAGGGAGGAGAGAACCTCCACTTTGACTATGACCGTGTCTAAACAAGATAAGAGTCGGAGAACTCAAGGGGCTTCCATAGCCTTGGAAACTCATAACTGGTGCATAGGGAGATTACTGATGCCATAAACAGGAGTGTCAATTGGTAAAGTCAACAACAGGAGTCACTGTGCACTTACTCCTCATGTAGGATTTCGGTCCTTAACGTGCTGTACACTGAGGCTTAATGCTATAACGAGTACTCAAACAGTATATTTCACTTTGTGTTTCTATGGGGGTGCAAACGACTGAAATCTTTACTTAATGTACACTAAACTGATCTTCTGTAAAAAAAAAAAAAAAAGAAAGAAAGAAATTTTCAATTCCCAACTTGACTCTCACTGGGATTAAACATGACAATAGGTCTGATCTGATTTCATCATCATTTAAAAAAAATCATCTATTATTTTTCACTTTATGTTTCTGTGTGGGAGCAAACTGTTGAAATCCATACTTAATGTATACTAAGCTGATCTTCTGTATATTAAGATAATCGAAAATGAATCTTGATGTGAATGGAAGGGGAGAGGGAGTGGGAAAGGGGAGGGTTGTTGGTGGGAGGGACGGTATGGGGGGGGAAGCCATTGTAACCCATGAGTCGTACTTTGGAAATTTATATTCATTAAATAAAAGATAAAAAAAAAACACCATAAAATCATTCATTCAGATATTTTTAAAGATTAAAAATGACATTAGAATGGAGTACAACATGTATAATGAATGAACAATAGCTATGCACAACAATGTAGATGAGTCTCACAAACATAATTTGGGTGTTCTGAATTAGGCTGTATTTATGACTGAGATCATAGGAATGATGAAAAATTTTATTACTAATCTCATGTATTCTTCCACTGTCATTAAGGAGCCTATTACACTGAGGGAATATCGCATGATAACAAAATGATATCAGTAAGAAACATTAAAGTTAGTGAAATATTTTTCATTTAAGTTATATATTGATGTAAGGATTTATTTATTTACTCAATATATCAATATATTACAAGGGTTAAATTAGAAAGATGTTCTGAAAATAACAATTGGCTGCATTAAAATTCTCAATAATGAGAAAGAGTTTGGTGAGGGAATTCTCATTCACCAGTGTCTGTGTTTCTTCTATAACATATGTTTTTTGTGGTTTCAAGGAGGATGCAGTGATTCAAATTTTGTATTCATTTGCAACCGGCCAACATTACATCTCTGAGTATAAGAATCCTATACTTGATCTAAAATGCTTTTGGATAGTTCTCAAACATTTATTCATACTCACAACAAAATGTTTTTATGAATTTTTATAGAATTCTTATTAAATTCTAAAAACCCATATTCATGCTTAAGTTAAAGGGATTCTGAAATTTCTTTCATGGCTATCACGTACTTTTAAGATTTAAATTATTCATTTAGGTATATTTTATAGGACCTACTCTAAAATAAACTAACCTCAAACTTGAACATATTTTTGTAACTCTTGTATTTAATGACCCCAAAGTTTTCATCTTTTGCTATTGATTTCTACTGAATCTGCTCCCAGGCTAGCAATAGGTAAAATTAATCCAAAACTACATTAATTTAATAGTAAAAAGAGTCATTGAGAGATTCAGTGCCAATATATATTTTAATTTTTATTTGTTATATAAATATTGTTCATCTACTTTCTAAAAGAGTATTCACAAGGTCCCAAGATGGCATAATAGCGACAGGGAAATCTGTTCTAGACTAGACAAAAAAGTGGAGAAAGTGCACCCTGAGGGGAAAGTTGCAGGGAAAACAGCAATGGGAGGTCCTGTGAAAACAGGGGTGCTGCCATAGGGCCTGTGTGGAAGGTGCAGATATGCATCAATGAGCATGGACACAACAAAGAATCCAGCAGCCCTGATCCAGAGAAAGCACCTGCTCAGGCAAGGAAGGTGAGATCAGAATGCACAGGTCCCTCCCACTGTTGATACAGCTGGAAGGAGAGCCTATGACTACACTGTCCTTGAATCCAGCCCAAAATCTTGTGGAAAACAGGGCAACTGCTCACCCAAAGGGGAAAAAAAAGCACCGTGTCTCTCTCCATCTCCCTACTGCACAGCAGTGCTCTGTGGCCAGCTGTGGGAGATATGGTGTCATTTTGAATATAAGCAAGTAGCAGTTGCTTCAGCTCTTGTGCACGCATCCAGCAACTAGTGGGGACAGTTTCCATCCTGCCAGCTGGGGCAACCATGGTAGTTCAAGTTCAATTGCTGAGGAAGGTCTCTGCCTTGTCAGCAGGGCAAGAGCAGCAGCTCCACTGTGTTCACCAGCAAAAGGTGGGGAGGGGGAGCCATCCCTGACAGAAGAGAAGTGCCACCTGTGGGGAATCTTGTAAGCACCCAGCACAATTATGAACCAAGTGGGGCTGCAGCTGGCAGGTATTGTACATGCAAGCAATCCAGGAATTTTACCAGAAAATTCCCCACTGACTTTGAGTCTGGCTGGGGGCATTGTGCTTGGGTGGGAGTATGCATAGGTAGTGGCTGTGGGAACCCCTCAGTCTCTATGGACTGGGCAGGATAGTAGGGCATGTAGATCCTTTTGCAATCTTGACTATGTGAGCCCTGGGTATTGAGTCTGTGAAAATACTGCGACTGCATAAAGAGGTAGAGGATGTGGCTGGGTCTCTGGGCAATTACTTTGAGTTGCTCCACATGCTCAGAGCTATCTGATTACCTAGGAAGTGTCACAGCAACAGGATCCTGGTTCACACTGAGGATTGCAGAGATCCTTGGTGAAGTCCATATGGAAGCACAGATGAGTACTACATCCACTTAGGGCTAACACCTGCACACTAATTACAGAGGACATGAGGATATGATCAAGCCAAAAGAGGTGACCATAGCCCCCTTCTATTTTTTATTTATTTATTTATTTTTTTGGACAGGAAGAGTTAGTGAGAGAGAGAGACAGAGAGAAAGGTCTTCCTTTTTCTGTTGGTTCACCTCTCAAGTGGCCGCTACAGCTGGTGTGAAGCCAGGAGCAGGTGTTTCTTCCTGGTCTCCCATGCGGGTACAGGGCCCAAGGACCTGGGCCATCTTCCACTGCACTCCTGGGCCACAGCAGGGAGTGGGACTGGAAGAGGAGCAACTGGGACAGAATCCGGCACCCAAATGGGACTAGAACCCAGGGTGCCAGTGCCACAGGTAGAGGATTATCCTAGTGAGCCTTGGCGCCGGCTATACCCCGCCTCTATTAACAAGAGGAGATCTACCGCACTCAACTTAGGTGTTACCCTAGACACACACCCAACCATGGAGCACTGGTCAGACCTCCCTGGCCATACCCAACACACCTCTGGGTATTCACTGAAAGAGCAGAGATTCCACTAAGCCACAGAAACATGGCTCAAAGATAAAACTATCAAAGGAAAAAAAAATCAACAAGTACCTCCAGAAATGCCCAAAAATAAATCTAGAAGCTCAAGAAACAACATTAAGGAAGACAACAAGAAATCCCCAAAGGAATAAAATAAGACTTCAATGTTAGAATGTGAAGATGAAGAGATTGATGAAATGCCTGAAGTGGAATTCAAAAAATTAATGATAGGATTACTCAGAAGAAAATCCAAGAATTAAAGAAAAACATGCATGACTTGAATGAAATTGAGATCTTAGAGAGAAATCAAACTGAAATATTAGAAATGAAGAACTCATAGGTCAAATAAAAATATAGTGGAAACCCTTAACAACAGCTTTGATGAGGCAGAAGAAAGAATATCCAAGTTAGAAGACAAATCTCTAGAAAAAAAAAGAAGAAGAATTAGAAAAATAAAAACAGTATTAGATTTATGGGATACTAACAAACAACCCAACATATGGGTCTTAGGAGTTCCTGAAGGCATTAAAAGAGAGAATGGATTAAAAGGCTTAATCAGGGAAATAATTACAGAAATCTTCATCAGTTTGGAGAAAGGAAGATAGGCCCAAGTACAGGAAGCACATAGAACTCCTAAGATATGACCAGAAAAGATTCTCACAATAACACATTGAAGTCAAACTTTCCACAATACTGCATTTTGAAAAGATTCTAAAATGTGCATTACAGAAATTCCAGATTACTTTCAGAGGATCTCCAAATAGACTAACAGCTGACTTCTCATCTGGGATCCTAAAGGCCAGGAGAGAATGGAGAGGTATAGTTCAAGTCTTAAGAGAAAAAAAAAAAAAAAAAAAAACTGCCACCCCAGAATACTGTACCTTGCAAAGTTCTCATTCATGAATGAAAGTGAAATAAAGACCTTCCATAACAAACAGAAATTGAAAAAATTTGTCACAACTTGTCCAGCATTACAAAAGATGCTTAAGGATGTGCTACACACAAAAACAAAAAAAGATAGTCAACATTATGAAAAATGCAAAGGCAGAAAATCTCCCAGTAAAAGTACAAAGGAAATCCAAAGTAAACAATAGGAATATTTATTGAAAAATAGCAGGGCTGAGTCATTACTTATCAACAGTCACTTTGATTGTAAATGGCCTCAACTCTACAGTTAAAAGATACAGATAGGTTGAATGGATTAAAAAATAAGACCCACAAGTTTTCTGCCTACAAGAAACACACCTTACCAACAAAAACACATGCAAACTGAAAAAGAAAGGATGGAAAAGGACACTCCATGCTAACAGAAAGCAAAGGAACTGGTGTAGCCATCCTAGTTTCAAACAAACTAGATTTTAACACAATTACCTTTAAAAGAGACAGAAAAGGCACTATGTAATGATTAGGGGATCAATTCAACAGAAAGATGTGGCTATAATAAATGTATATGCGCCCAATTTCAGGGCCCCTGATTATTTCAAAGAAATGTTAATAGATCTAAAGGGAGACATAGACTCCAATATAGTAGCAACGGGGGACTTCAACACCCTACTTTCATAAATGGGTAGATCAAACAGACAGAAAATAAACAAAGAAACAACAGAGCTAATCGAAACTACAGATCAAATGGACCTCACAGATCTCTACAGAACTTTTCACTTCATAGTTGCAGAAAACACATTCTTCTCATCAGTGCAAGGAACCTTCTCTAAGATAGACCGGATACTAGACCGTAAGTCTCAGCAAATTCAAAAAAAATTAAATCATACCATGACCCTCTCTGATCACACTGAATTTAGGCTGGAAATCAACAATTCAAGAATCTCTAAAACATATGTAAACACATGGGGACTGAACAACATGCTCCTGAATGAATAGTGGGTCATAGAAGAAATTGAAAGGGAAATAAAAAGAATTTCTGGAAACCAATAAAGATGATGAAACATCACATCAAAATATATGGGAAATAGTCAAAAAAGTGTTAACAGGGAAGTTTATAGCAATTGTTGCCTACATCAGGAAATTGGAAAGGCAACCTATAAATGAGCTACCAATTCATCTGCAGCACCTAGACAGACAACAACAAACCAAACCCAAAATTTGTGGGAAGGAAGAAATATTTAAAATTAGAGAAGAAATAAACAACATTGAAACAAAATTAATACAAAAGTTCAGTGAAACAAAGATGTGGTTTTTTGAAAAAAAGTAAATAAAATTTACACACCACTGGCCCAACTAACCAACAAAAAGGTGGGGGTGGAGGGAGAATACCCAAATCAATAAAATCAGAGAAAAAAAAGGAAATGTAACAACAGATACCATAGAAATGAAATCATCAGGAATTACAGCAAAGAGCTATATGCCAACAAGACAGTAAACCTGAAAGATATGTATAGATTCTCAAACATATACAATTTACCAAAATAGAGTCATGAAGACATAGGACACCTAAACAGACCAATAACCAAGAAGAAGATTGAATCAATACTAAAGACCCTCCCAACAAAAAAAAGCCCATGTCCTTATGGCATCATTACTGAATTCTACCAGACATTTGAAGAACTTATTCCAATTCATTGCAAACTATTTAAAGCTATTGAAATAGAGGGTAGCCTCACAAATTCTATGAAGCCAGCATCATCTTAATTCCTAAACAAGAAAAAGAAATAGCAGAGAAAGATAACTACAGACCAACTTCCCTAATGAACACAGATGCAAAAATCCTCAACGAAATACTAGGCAATAGAATTCAACAACACATAAGAAAGATCATCTACCCAGAATAAGTGGGATTTTTCCCTGGTATGCAGAGATGGTTCAAAATCTGAAAATTAATCAATGTGGTACATCACATTAACAAACTGAAACAAAAACCAAATAATCATCTCAATAGACGCATAGAAAGCACTTGATAAAATACAACACCCTTTCATGATGAAAACCTTATGCAAATTCAGTATAGAAGAAACATTCCTCAACGCAATCAAGGCAATCTATGACAAACCCACAACCAGCATCTTATTGGATGGGGAAAAATTGGAGGCACTTAGATCCAGAACCTGACAAGGATGTCCACCCTCACTATTGCTATTCAATATAGTACTAGAAGTTTAAGTGAGAGCCATTAGGCAAGAAAAAAAAATCAAAGGAATGCAAATTGGGAAGGAGGAAGTCAAACTATCACTATTTGCAGATGACATGATTCTATATATAAGGGATCCAAAAGACTCCACTAAGAGACTATTTTATCTTACAAAAGAGTTGATAAAGTAGTAGGATATAAAATCAACACACAAAAACCAATAACCTTTGTATACACAGACAATGTCATAGCTAAGAAAGAACTTCTAAGATCAATCCTATACACAATAGCTACAAAAAAGATTAAATACCTTGGAATAAATTTAACCAAAGAGATCATCAAAGATCTCTATGATAAAAATTATAAAACATTAAATAAAGCAATAGAAGAAGACATAAGAAAATGGAAAATATTTAATGTTCATGGATTGGAAAAATCAATATCACTGAAATGTCTACACTACCAAAAGCAATTTATAGAGTCAATGTGATTCCAGTCAAAATAAAAGCATCCTTCTCAGATACAGAAAAGATAATGCTGAAATTCATATGGAAACACAAGAGACCTCAAATAGCTAAAGCAATCTTATACAATAAAAATAAGCTGGAGGCATCAAAATACCAGATTTCAAGACATACTACATGTCAGTTATAATCAAAACAGCCTGGTATTGGTACAAAAACGGATGAATAGGCCAAAGGAACAGAATAGAAATTTGAGAAATTAATCAAGCATCTAAAACCAACTTTGAACAAAGGAGCTAAAATCAATCCCTGGAGCAAGAGTAGTCTCTTCAAAAATGGTGCTGAGAAAACTGGATCTCCACATGCAGATGTATGAAGCAAGACACCTACCTTATGCTTTATGCAAAAATCCACTCAAAATGGATTAAAAACCTAAATCTACAACCTGATATCATGAAATTATTAGAGAACACTGGGGAAACTGCAAGACATTAACATTGGCAAAGAGTTCTTGGAAAATACCCCAGAGGTACAGGTAATCAAAACCAAAATTGACACATGGGATTACATCAAATTGAGGATCTTCTATACTGCAAAAGAAACACTCAGCAAAGTGAAGCTGCAACTGACAGAATGGGAGAAATTATTTGCAAACTATACAATGGATAAAGTATTAATTACCAGAATATATAATGATATCAAGAAACTCAGCAACAATGAAACAAACTATTCAGTTATTAAATGGCCAAAGGACTTAAACAGACATTTTTCAAAAAAGAAAATCCAAACTATCAACAGACACATGGAAAAAATGGTCAGGCTCACTAGCCATCAGGGAATTGCAAATCAAAACCACAATGAGGTTTCACTTCACCCCCATTAGCATGGCTTTCATGCAGAAATAAACAAACAACAAATGCTGGTAAGGGTATGGGGGAAAACATACCCTAATCCACTGTTGCTGGGAATGTAAAGTTGTAAAGCCACTATGGAAGAAATCTGAGTATATACCTACCATATGACCCAACCATCTCATTCCTGGGAATTTACCCAAACCAAAAGAAATCAGCATATGAAAGAGTTAATTTGTACCCTAATGTTTATTACAGCTCAATTCACACACAATAACTAAGAAAGAGAATCAACCCAAATTCCTGTCAACTGAAGACTGGATGAAGAAATTATGGGACACATACACAATGGAATACTACACAGCATTTAAAAAAAAAAAATCAGTCATTTGCAACAAAATGGATCAACTGGAAAAAAAATCATACTTAGTGAAATAAGCCAGACACAAAGGGACAAATATCATGCTCTTCCTGACCTGTGATTGCTAACAGGGTGCCTAAAAGTCAATCTGTAGAAGTGAAATTAACACTTTGGAAAGCAATGACTTTGAACAGCCCTTGTCTTGACTGTTGAGGAACAGTTTATTTTTTTCATACTAATGTTGGGCTCTTTACTTAACATAGAGATAATCATATGTGCATAAAATTAATTGAAAGCATATCATAGTAAAAAATAAGAGTGGGGATATCAGAGGGAGGAAGTGGAGTGGTAGTATAGGTAGGAGGGTAGGCATGGTGGGAAGAGTCACCATGTTCCTAAAGTTGTAATTGTGAATTGTATAAAGTATGTAACTGTAAAACTGTATAGTTATGTATACATTCCTATAGATTTACTTCTAAGAGTTGCCGTGGGACCGCAAATCCCCTTAAAGCTGGGAAGTAAAAGTAGAATTTTAAGAGCTAAAGTGAGCATATGGATAAGATTAAGTGTTGAAGTGATAATATAGGTAGGATTAAATGTTTGGTAATAAAAATAAAATTAAAAAGGAGTGAATGCTCCAACATGGGAAACAGTCCACATTGCAGACTCATAAAATTATGACAGTACCTTCAGGTAGCAATCTGACCTCAGAATTAGCACTTAAGGCATTCTGGTCTGGCTGAAAAGCCCATGAGAGAGTATTTCAGGCATGGAAAGCTAAGACACTACGGCAAAAGTTGTCTTACATGAAGGACCTTTGTGGAGGAGACCCTAGTGGTCATCAGAGAAGGATGTACTTTTCTCTGAAGGGAGGAGAGAAATTCCACTTTTCTTATGGCCTTGTCGAAATACTGAAGGAGTTTGTGAATACAAAACTTCCATAGTCTAGGCAGCTCTTGTCAATAGCCTTGGGTTATCACTGATATTATACATAGAAGTGCAAATTGTTAAATTAGCAACAGGAGTCACTGTGCACTAACTTCTCATGCAGGACCTCTATCCTCAAAGAGTTGATTTATGAGAGTTAATAGTAAAACCTGCTCTCAAAGATTCACTTCATTTCAGTATATAAGTGGAGATATTCTTATGTCTCATAAACTATAGCTATGTATAAATGCTTGCAAAAGACATATCATTCTTGGGTTCTTCTTCAAAGTTAATTAGGTTTCTCAACATTTATATATATATATATATATATATATATATAAAAATTAAACCTCAGAAAGGTGTACCTTTATTGAATTAAAAAGTATTTTTTCCTTATTGTAAAAATAACCCTCTGTGTTCTATTGCACAGTAGGGTAACAATAATTAACAATAACATATTTTTCTAAATAGTTATAAGGAAGACTTTTGAATGTTCATACTGCAAGGAAATCTTGAATATATGAAGTGATGTATGTGATGGATGCTATTTATCCTAATTTGACCATTGAAATTTATGCGTGTATCAAAATATTACATTGTACCCCATAAGCTCATACAATCATTATTTGTTAATAAAAACAAATAATCTAAAAAATATAAAAATATAAAACCAATTTTGATAGGTAGTTATTACACACAGAGACACACAAGAATATAATGACAATAAAGCTGTTAAGATGCTGCTTGGGATTCCTGCATCCCATATATGAGTGCCTGGGTACAAATCTAAGTTTTGGTTCTAATTTCCTGATTCCTGATAATGTGAACTCTGAGAGACAGCAGATGGTGGCTCAAGTAGTTACTTTTTTTTTATCTTTGTCTCTATCTCTCTGTATTTCAAATAAAAAATGAAAATTAATTGAAAGTAATTTCTCTGGGGCCAGCACAGGGATGCAGTGGGTTAATGCCCTGGCCTGAAGCGCTGGCATCCCATATGGGCGCCAGTTTGAGACCCGGCTGCTCCACTTCCGATCCAGCTCTCTGCTATGACCTGGGAAAGCAGTGGGAGATGGCCCAAGTCCTTGGGCCCCTGCACCCACATGGGAGACCTGGAAGAAGCTCCTGGATCCTGGCTTCAGATCGGCACAGCTCCGGCTGTTGCAGCCATCTGGGGAGTGAGCCATCGGATGGAAAACCTCTCTCTCTGTCTCTCTGTCTCTCTCTCTCTCTCTCTCTCTCTGTCTTTCCTCTCTCTGTGTAACTCTTTCAAATAAATAAATAAATCTTTTAAAAAAGGAAAGTAATTTCTCTATTCTTTCTATGGTCTATCATTAAATTAATGAAAAATAGTTTTACCATGTATGCAAATAAACATTACTTTCCTATAACATTTCCATCAAAAACTTTGTATTTTCATTATTATTTTCAGCTTATGTCTTACTATAAGGCATAATAAAAGAATTTACATATAATATGTAAAAACTTTATGTGAAATATCTTTTTTTCAAGATTTATTTATTTTTTTGAAAGAGTTACAGAGAAAGGGAGAGAGAAAGCGAAAGAGAGGAGGATCTTCCATCTACTGGTTAACCCCCAAAATGGCCACAACAGCCAGTGCTGGGGCAGGCCAAAGCCAGGAGCCTGGAGCTTCTTCTAGGTCTCACACCTGGGTGCAGGGGCCCAAACACTTGGAGTATTTCCTGCTGTTTTTCCCAGGCCATCAGCAGAGAGCTCAATCAAAAGTAGAGTAATCAGGACACAAATCAACATCCATATGAGAGACCAACTTCCCCAGCTATCACTTTACCTGCTATAGCACAACACTGGCCCTGGGACATATCTTGTATGGGAATATTTTCCTAATGTAAACCTCTTCTTATTTAATGCTATAAATAGTTTCTGTGTCCAAATAAAATCTAAATTTGCTTTGAGAATGAGACGATAAGAGCCATGTAATTCATGTCATTTTCCTTCATGATTTGTCAGTTTGAAAGCTTGGAGTGAAACTTAGCACTTAACTCTGCAGTATAGTAACTTCTCCCTTCTTTCACTTTATGACTTTGGATTTTCCAATTTTTGTTCTAATGGTCTTTTGTACATCTATTATTTTCATCTGATTTACGTCCCTTCAGAAATACATGACTGCATTGCATAGTGGTAAGGACAGGCATCTGGAGTCATTCTGCCTCTGCTCAACACCTAACTACCATTTGTGTGTTGTGACCTTGGGCAAATTTAAGACCCCCGTGTTTCAGTGTGCTCTGGTAAAACAGGGATGATAACAGTGACCACTTCAGAGAGTTTTCATGATGACTACATGAATTATAAGGCATTTAGAAGAGTGTGACACATAGTAAAAGCTGTTTAAGTGTTTATTAAATAAATATTGTATAAGCAATAAACAAAGAGGGGCTCAAATCCTTTTTGTGATGTTCTGAACATGACACATCATATTAATTATGAATTGAGTGCCAAGTATGTAAGCATTCCTTTACTCTGAAAAATGTGAAAGGCATAAACCCTGCAATCAAGAAGTTTTTAATAAATATTAAATGTATCACACACAAAGTACCAACACAAATTAAAGGATGTAGTCAAATACTACATGTTCTCCATTATATATAGGAGCTAATTTTAAAAAGAAAAAATAAAAATAAAAAATAAAAAATTCCTGTGTGTATCAGTATTGCTGCAGTTTCCATAAACTTTGTTTTAAATTTTTGTCACACAAATGTTTAAGAATGATATACTACTATAGTATTAATGATCTGTAATTATTTAAAATTTACTGTTTGTAAGGAAATGAACATATTTTATTCTTCTTTACAGCTTTTGCCTATATTTCTGATGAACTAGGGTCTTTTTGCTTTTCACTTGTTGAACTCTTTATTTAGTGGAGTACTAAACCCTTGAATATAGTGTAAATTTAAAATATGTCATCTAGAAAAAAGGAAGGAAGGAAGGAAGGAAAGAAGGAAGGAAGGAAGGAAGGAACGAAAGAAGGAAGGAAAAGGAAAAGAAAGCGTGAAGAGAGAAAGCATCATTATATTCATAGAATTGTATCTATCAACTATAATGAATCTGTTGTCTTTGTAATAATACCACATTAAGATGAGATTTAAGGAGAATTGTGTTGTAGTCATTATGAATTTTCTGTGATCTTGATAATAATGTGTTAATAAATTCCTTTAATTAAATAGAAGATATGGTCAAAAACCAATAGAAATATATATCTCCAGCAATAAAACCTTAACAATGTTTTCTTTTAGGAAATATCCTCATAACACTGATCGTCTTGGGGGAAAATGGTGCCAAAATTTAAGTATCTTGCATTTTAAAACAATTTTAAGATTATTTATTTGAAAGGCAGAATTACAGAGAGAGAAAGAGAGAGAGAGAGAAAGGTCATCCATCTGCTGGTTCACTCCCCAAATGTCTGTAATGGCCAGGGCTGGGCCAAGCAGAAGCCAGGAGCCAGGAGCTTCTTCTGTCTCCCACATTGGTAGCAAGAGCTCAAGTATTTGGATATCCTTTGCTGCTTTTCCCAGACAATTAGTAGGGAGCTGGATCAGAAGTGGAGCTGCCATGACATTAACTGGTGCCCAAAAGGGATGCCAGGGTCCTAGGCAATGCCTTAATTCATTATGCCACAGCACTGGCCCAAAAAATGCTTGCTTTTAAAATGTATTTGAGAGGGAGGGAAGCAGAGATCCAGAGAGAGTCACACAGACAAAAAGAGTTCCTATCAGCTGCTTCACTCCTCAGACGCCTGCAATGGCCCCAGGGCTGGGCCAAGACTGAAACCAGGAGTCAGAAATTCAATCCAGGTCTCTCATGTGGGTGCCAGGAACCCAGCTACTTGGACCATCACCTGCTGTCTCCCAGAGTATGCTTTAGCAAGAAGCTGGAATTGGGAGTTTAGCTGGGATGCAAAGCCAGACACTCTGATATGGAATGCAGTGTCCTAGACCAGCATAGTGACTGGTAGGCCAAGTCAGTCCATCCTTGATTCCTTTCTTCTTATTATGCTATTTCCTTAACTTTTTTTTAAAAGAGTTGTTTATTTATTTGAAAGGCAGAGTTATAGAGGGAGAGAGGAGAGACAGAAAGATCTTTTTAAAAAAGATTGATTATTTGAGAGGTAGAGTTACAGAGAGAGGGAGAGACAGGGAGGGGTCTTCCATCCACTGGTTCACTCCCCAAATGACTTCAATGGCTGGAGCTGGGCTGATCTGAAGCCAGAAGCTTCTTCCAGGCCTCCCACACATATGCAAGGGCCCAAGCACTTGAGCCATCCTCTCCTGCTTTCCCATGTCATTAGCAGGGAACTGGATGAGAAATGGAGCACCTAGGACTGGAACCAGCAGTACCCACATGGGATGCTAGTGCCTCAGGAGGAGGCTTAATCTACTATGCCACAGTGCCAGCCCCAACTAGAGAGAGATAGAAAGAGAAAGAGATGTGTCTTCCATCTGCTGGTTCATTCCCTAAATGGCCACAAAGACCAGAATTGGACCAGGCAGAAGTTAGGAGCCAGGAGCTTCTTCCAAGTTTCCCAGGTGGGTGGCAGGGGCCATCATTCGCTATCTTCCCAGGCACATTAGCAGGGAGCAGGATCAGAAATGGAGCAATCAGGACTCTATCCATTGCCCATTTGGAATGCGGGCACTACAGACCACGGATTAAACCACTACCTCACAACACCGATCCCTTATTATGTTATTTTCTAAGTAGGTTACAGTTCTCTGTGTAAGCTCATTTCCAGAGTTAACATAAATAGTGTTCAAAATCAGTCTGCAGAGGACGTTTATGATGTCTCTAAGGTCTCAGATTTTTGACTAAATCTCTGAAGCTGAGATTTCCTAAAGTTTAAAAAATGGTAATATAATCACCTATGCAACACTTGCCACAATAAAGTAAAATCTGTCATGGTATCATAGCCTCTAAGTGTCTATGTAAGGGAAGTCTGGGGATTCCAAATAAAATATTTGAAGGAATTTCCTAGAAACACAGAGCATTTAAATGTCTCCTCCCCAGAGAAGGAGATGCAAAATTTTCTTTCCTCATTTTAGCCAAAAGGTGGATATCCTAAGAGAACTACTTATTAGGATTAGAATGGTTCTAAGAATGAGAAACACATTTCTTTCCAAAATAAATGGGCTTGGTAGAGCCTATTTTGCTCCAGTCATTTGGGTGGCATAAGATAAGAAAGCCCAAGAAAACCTGGCTTTAGGAACAAAAGGAAATTTAGACAAGAGCAGTTAATATTCACACTGAATGGCCTGATCTTAGGAGGCTGGCTGAGATTGCCACATGGCAGGAAAGCAGTAGGGGACTTAGAAGTTAGGAAAACTGTCTGCTGCAGTTTCGTGAGACAAGGATGCAGGTCTTACAGTGGACAGTGTATAAACATGCAGAAAAGAGTTCACCTGAAGCATTTTACAAGGTGCTGTAAGAGAGTGAAGATTTGGCAGGGGAAGAGAACATGGCAGTCAACAATCAGTGTAACAAGACCTCGGGGGAGGCTCCCAAGTCCTACAAATTTATTCAAGGTTCCAAATGTCTGCCATGATCATCACAATTAAAGAGAGAAAATGTCAACCCAATGAAAACCGCAGACAGCACCAGGGAAATACCAACCCTTTGTGCCTCTTTCCTGGATTTTTCCTCTCCACTTCCTCCAGCCCCTAGTGAAGAGAGGATGTTTCAGGAAGGAAAGAGTAGGTAGAGAAAACTGACACAGGAACAGACCACTCCCTCCCAACCATCTGGCAACGGGTGGCTTTTTTAAAATTAGACACACATCATGCCTGAGCTAATGAGAGGGGAAAAGTTTTTAATTAGATGTGAGATCTAAACTTTAATTTAGACTGATGATTCTGACAACTGGAATTGAAACTATTTCTACAGTTAAGATATAGGAAATTTATGGGATATGTTTGAGATGCTGTCTAAAGACAGGCAGAGGAGCTATGATGGATCTTAGCTAAAATATTATGAGGAGAATGATGTAGTTGCCTGTACTTGCTTTGAGTTCATATGTGAGACAATGTGAAGCAATTCACATCTCCAAAGCCAAGACAATTCACAGTTTATGATATGAAAAGTGAGAAAAAAGATGACATCAACTTACATACTTCATAATACCAAAATCTGAAAGGTTTTTTCATTAAGATTAGCCTAGCAATAAAACCAGCTGCCCACACAATTTCTAATTAACAATTAAACATTCTGAAATAATTCCTCCACCCACTGTCCACCCAGTTTTGCAAAGCAAAAAAAAAAGATTTATATTAATTTGCATGTACATTCTCTTCGTTTAAAATCTTCTGTGATTTGAGTCACATAAAAATAATTTTGTCCTGGGTCTGTGCTGTGGTGCAGTGGGTTGAGCCTCAGCCTGCAAGTTGGCATCCCAGCTACTCCACTTTCAGCTCAGCTCCCTGCTGGTGCTCCTGGGAGGTAAGGAAGGATGGCCTGGGTCGCTGGCCCCTTGCACCCATGTGGGAGACCCAGTAGAGACTCCTGGCTCCACGCTCGGGCCTGGCATAACCCCAGATGCTGTGCCATATGGAGAGTGGACCAGAGGATGTAGGATCTCTCTCTGTCTCTCCCTCTCTCTCTGTAACTCTATCTTTCAAAAAAGCAGACCCATAGAATGGCAGATGTCCTAAACAGCACTCTGGCCTCAGAATCAGCCCTTAAGGCATTCGGATCTGGCTGAAAAGCCCATGAGAGTATTTCAGGCATGGAAAGCCAAGACACTCTGGGGAAAAAAAAAAAAAAAAAAAAAAAAAAAAAAAAAACTAAATGAAAGATCTCTGCGAGTGAGATCCCAGTGAAAAGAACAGGTCATCAAAGAAGGAGGTACCTTTCTCTGAAGGGAGGAGAGAACTTCCACTTGGACCATGGCCTTGTCTAAATATGATCAGAGGCGGTGAACTCAGGGGGCTTCCATAGCCTTGGCAGCTGATGACAAGAGCCTAGGGTGATTACTGATGCATTAACAAGAGTGTCAATTTGTTAAGTCAACAATAGGAGTCACTGTGCACTTACTCCTCATGTAGGATCTTTGTCCTTAGTGTGCTGTACATTGAGATTTAATGCTATAACTAGTACTCAAACAGTATTTTTCACTTTATGTTTCTGTGTGGGAGCAAACTGCTGAAATCTTTACTTAATGTATGCTAAACTGATCTTCTGTATATAAAGAGAATAGAAAATGAATCTTGATGTGAATGGAAGGGGAGAGGGAGTGGATAAGGGGAGGGTAGCGGGTGGGAGGGATGTTATGGGGGGGAAGCCATTGTAATCCATAAGCTGTACAATGGAAATTTATATTCATTAAATAAAAGTTAAAAATAAATAAATAAATCTTGTAAAAAATAAAAACTTATTCCTGATAAAAATCATTTAATCACTTTGTTCACATTCCCACATGCACAGAACTATAAAAATATTTTGACTTCCAGGTCTTTGCTATTTTATCCATTTATCCATTTTTATTTATGTTCTGAAGCTTTGTGTTTATTTAGATCAAGGTTATTTTATTGTTTTGTTTTCTAAAAATCTCAACCACAACAACCCATCAGCTTATCATTTCTCCTCCTCAGTTTTCAACATTTCTCTACCCCTAAGGCCCAAAAGTAATTATGACTTCTTCCTTTATTTTATCACTGCTGCTAAACTCGGACTTGGTTTTATAACTCACTCAAGATGTTTCTTGTATGTTTCTTGTCTTCATGTGCATCCTACATTTTATCATTTCCCTTGACTTCCCAACATGCTGTGACATCAATGAAAGAAATATTTTGAATTCACTTTTAGAGAAATATTTCTACCACCTCAAATAATCCACACCACTTCCAGATCTCTAATCCCCTATAATCTATATTCTCTGTCCTTTTAGCGGATAATTCACATAACCATGTCAACGTGTTTCACTATAAATCTATGCTGCCTAATATCAATTTTGTGCCATTTCTTGGACAGCATAGACACAGAGACAGAAAGAGAGAACAGATACAGATATTCATATGTTGTTCATATCAAAGAAAATTTACAAAATTGTTTTTTTTTCACACTTTTGTCAGCAACCTTAGGTCCCCACGCAATCTATACTGTTTATTGTAAGTACATAATGATATATCTTCCTAGCTTAAGAAAATGAAATAAATGTGAAATATCTTGACAACTTTATGAATTTCTCCTTCATTTTTCCTCTATCTGAGGAAAGCTATACCTTACCTTTTTTAAATCAATTTTCACTTCCCATCTGTAATATTGATCACTTTCCTTATCTGTTTAATTCTAATATTTGATTTATCAGATATTTTGTTGTCTTGAGCCTCTTCAGTTTCTTCATTTCTGTTAGGATGTTACACTCCTAAGTGAATGTTATTTCATATGATTGTATCAGACTACTCAGTTCTATATCTTTCTTTCCAACAATTTGATTTTTTTCTTTTTTTTTTATTTTATAGGTAGAGTTACAGACAGTGAGAGAGAGAGACAGAGAGAAAAGTCTTCCTTCCATTGGTTCACTCCCCAAGTGGCCACTGCAGCCAGCACGGAAGCCAGGAGCCAGGTGCTTCCTCCTGGTGTCCCATGCGGGTGCAGGTGCCTAAGCACTTGGACCATCTTTCACTGCCCTCCCGGGCCACAGCAGAGAGCTGGACTGGAAGAACCCAACTCCCATATGGGATGCTGGCGCCACAGGTGGAGGATTAACCTAGTGAGCCACGGCACTGGCCCCCAACAATTTGAATTTCTTTACAAATTGCCCCACCGTAATAACTTCTAACTACTTGTTTTCCAAACTCACTATTCCAACTCAACTCAGTTGTTCCAATTTCACCGATGACAATCTAGTCTGTACATTCCTTAGCTCCTCCAAGCTTTCTGATCTATATCTGGCTTGTGTTGGACTGTGTTGAAGTTCTAATCTCCAGTAGTTTAAATGTGAACCTATTTGAAATAAATTCTTTACAAAGCTAATCACATTAAAATGAGTTTAATCAGATGAGCCCTACACTAATATGACTGGTGTCCTTATAAACAGGAGAAACTTGGGAAGATGATGTAAAGATATGTATATTACTGTGTCTATACTGATGCATCTAAAAGTCGAAGAACATCGAGAATACAAGAAGCAAGAAAGAATTCTTCCCTGAAATTAGCAAAGGGAGTATATGACCTTGTAGAAAACTTGGTTTTGAACTTCTTTTTTTTTAACTTTTATTTAATGAATATAAATTTCCATTGTACAGAATATGGATTACAATGGCTTCCCCCCAATAACATCCCTCCAACGCGCAACCCTCCCCTTATCCACTCCCTCTCCCCTTCCATTCACATCAAGATTCATTTTCTATTCTCTTTATATACAGAAGATCAGTTTAGCATACATTAAGTAAAGATTTCAACAGTTTGCTCCCACACAGAAACATAAAGTGAAAAATACTGTTTGGGTACTAGTTATAGCATTAAATCTCAATGTACAGCACACTAAGGACAAAGATCCTACATGAGGAGTAAGTGCACAGTGACTCCTGTTGTTGACTTAACAAATTGACACTCTTGTTAATGCATCAGTAATCACCCTAGGCTCTTGTCATGAGCTGCCAAGGCTATGGAAGCCCCCTGAGTTCACCGCCTCTGATCATATTTAGACAAGGCCATGGTCCAAGTGGAAGTTCTCTCCTCCCTTCAGAGAAAGGTACCTCCTTCTTTGATGACCCGTTCTTTCCACTGGGATCTCACTCATGGAGATCTTTCATTTAGGTTTTTTTCCCCCCAGAGTGTCTTGGCTTTCCATGCCTGAAATACTCTCATGGGCATTTCTGCCAGATCCGCATGCCTTAAGGGCTGATTATGAGGCCAGAGTGCTGTTAGGACATTTGCCATTCTATGGGTCTGCTGTGTATCTCACTTCCCATGTTGGATCATTCTCTCCCTTTTTGATTCTATCAGCTAGTATTTGCAGACACTATTCTTGTTTATGTGATCCCTTTGGTTCTTAGTCCTATCATTATGATCAATTGTGAACAGAAATTGATCACTGGGACTAGTGAGATGGCATTGGTACATGCCACCTTGATGGGATTGAATTGGAATCCCCTGGTATGTTTCTAACTCTACTGTTTGAGGTAAGTCAGTTTGAGCATGTCCCGAATTGCACATCTCTTCCCTCTCTTATTCCCACTCTTATATTTAACAGCGATCACTTTTCAGTTAAGTTTCAGCACTTAAGAAGAATTGTGTATTGATTACAGTATTCAACCAAAAGTATTAAGTAGAACAAACAAAAAAAAATACTAAGAGGGATAACATATTAAGCTGCTCATCAACAGTCAGGGTGAGGGCTGATCAAGTCACCATTTCTCATAGTGTTCATTTCACTTTAACAGGTTTCCTTTTTGGTGCTTAGTTAGTTGTCACCTATCAAGGAGAACAATTGGTAACTTCTAACCTCCATATCAATGAAGCAATGGGTTTCTATCTTTTTAATCCATTCAGTGTTTGGTATGTTGTTTATAGCAACCACAGGAAGTCAAAATCGTACCCTCTGAGGCATCTGTATTGTGGACTGCCCTGTTAATAACTTTCTTCTGCTTTGGCTTTCAATATCATTATAATATCCCAATTTTCTTCATAATTCTCAAGTGTACTCTGCAATCTCTTCCTCTTCACTCCTGAGATGTCTTTTTTTTCCTTGATCTTACATTTCTAGTTCAAACTGAACTGCTTTATTCTTACTCTCAATATTATCCTAATTCACTATCATATCAAACTAATTCTTACTCATATAGTCTGTCATTAACATTTCAGTAAAAAAATGATGGTAATCTTTTCTGTATCTATAAAATGTTTCACTTTTGTCTCTGCCAATATTCATATTTCACACATCTTTTCTGACTACAGTTATGTTTATTACTTATTCTAAGCCATGGGTCAGCATATTGATTCTTATAGAGACAGACAGTACATATGTTAGCTTTTCCAAATTATAAAGTAGTTTAGTCAACTACTCAACCCTGCTACTATAGTGCAATAGCAGTTACAGGCAATACATAAATAAAAGGGCCTGAATACGAGTTGGTAAAACTATAAAACCAGGCATCCAGCCAGCCACCTGGCCAAAGTTTAAAAACTTGTCTAAATTATAAACTTCTTGAATGTATACATTGGTTTTTAGTCCTTTATGTCTAACTTTCAGAACTTTTAGCATTTTTCTTTCAAACTGCATAATGATCAAAAAATGTATCCTGAACAAGACCTATATTTAATATTCTCATAAATGGAATAACATCACTTCCCATTGCATTTATTTTAGCACCTAAAATATTAAGAACAAGATATATGAGGAAATATAGAAACAACCATATTTATTTAATCTGGGAAATGACTTAATGACTTAAGGTCTTCAATGACATTAAATATCATCTCTCTCTCCAAAATGTGCCATTTCATAAAAAAAGAATCTATAGTTGGAACACAGAGAAATGTATTAAACTATGAAAAACACAGGAAGTGTCAGTTGATATTCAAGTGCCATAACCATTCTAAGAAAGAAATCGTTACAAAGTGGAACATGTGTTAATCATTTATTGTTTTACATTAGTGCTGTTTACCATTATACAAGAGATCATCCCGAAACTTAGAACAATGACTCATTTTTTTGTCATGATTCTCTAGGTGTACTGGGTAGTTCTTCTGTTAGTTCACTTGAGTTTGCAGATGAAGCTACTTTATGAAGAAAGATGGTTTGACTGAGAAAGACCAATAAATAGGTGTTGGTTGTGTTTTTTGTAAGCCTTGATTCTCCTCCCCATGACTCTCATGGTCTAGTAAGACAATTTGAATTCTTGACAGTATGACATTGTCAGGATTCAAGCAGGACAAGGGCACTTACTACAAGATCTCTTAGCCAAAGCCTCAGAACTTTTGAAGGATTGTTTCTGCCACATCAGACTGCTCAAGGCCATTCACAGGATATCCCTGGTTCCAGGGGTGAAGAATTAGTTTCTGCCTTTTGGAGTAAAGACAGGGAAAGTCATATTGCAAAGCAAAATGGATAAAAGGAGGGTGTGATCCATTGTTCTCAACACAATCCTTAAAAGGAAGAGAATTTGACTGGTATTTGGATTTTGCATAGAGGAGTAGTAGGAGAAAAGACAGACAGGAAAATCAAAGAAACATGAAATGATGGAAATTGATCAATTCCAAAGTGAAGGCTGTGAATGTATTCCATGAAGTGAGAAGTCAGTGGATATTTTTGAACACAGAAGCCTCCTTCCCTCACAAATAATTCATATTCTGAAAACGAAGTCAATGTGGTTACGGTGTATTTATTATTTGAGAGATGAGGCTGAGTGGGACAAAATAATATCTGAATATCCGATCCACTTAGAAGGGAAGGACTTTCTGGTTGGGAAAAAAATCTTGCTGATGAATATGCAAACATGAAAGTTATAGAAAGATTTTGAAAATCAATCACAACAAAACATTTTCAATCTGTGATGTTTTCATTCATCACAAAACACAGGAGCCAGGTTCTTGGTTCAGCATTTGGGAAAAAGAAGGAATGGACAACAACAGCATTCAAAATATTCAGTTTGTGAATTTTTTGTTATTTTACCTTTTATTTACTTGACAAGGAGAGCATATGGGAGAGAGAGAGAGAGAAATCTTCCATCTGGTGATTCACTCTCCTATTGCCACAACATCTGGGCTTGGGCCAAGTTGAAGCCAGAAATTGGGAATTCAATCCAGGTCTCCCATATGGGTAGAAGAGTCCCAACAATATGAGGCATTACATAGCTTCTACAGGCTATGCATTAGCAGGAAACTGGAATTGGGAGTAGAGCTACAAGTTGAAAGCAAATTCATATGGGATCTGGCCATCCCAAGCAGCAACTTCACTACTAGACCAAGTATCCACCCTAGTGGTACTTGCCATGCCCGTATTTTCTGTTTATTTAACAATCCTTTTGGAAACGGATAGAAAGAAACACAATCTTCTCAACCTCTTTACTTTCCATTGTGGGTCACAATTCCCTGAACATGTTTAAGTTACTCTACAATTGGCTCTTCTTATCCATGACTGATCCACATTCTTGGATTCAAACAATCTAAAAAAATGTATCTGTTTAACAGGGAACACATTTCAGTTAATTTTCAACACTTAAGAATAACTGTGTATTAATTACAGAATTAAACCAGTCATATGTGATCCCTGTTAAACATAAGAGTGGGAATAAGAGAGGGAAGAGATGTATAATTTGGGACATGCTCAAGCTGACTTGCCCCAAATGGTAGAGTTAGAAACATACCAGGGGATTCCAATTCAATCCCATCAAGGTGGCATGTACCAATGCCATCTCACTATTCCAAGTGATCAATTTCAGTTCACAATCGATCATAATGAAAGGACTAAGAGTCAAAGGGAGCACATAAACAAGTCTAGTACCTGCTAACACTAACCGATAGAATAAATAAAGGGGAGAGTGATCCAACATGGGAAGTGAGATACTCAGCAGACTCATAGAATGGCAGATGGCCTAAATAGCACTCTGGCCTCAGAATCAGCCCTAAAGACATTCAGATCTGGCTGAAAAGCCCATGAGAGTATTTCAGGCATGGAAAGCCAAGACACTCTGGCAAAAAACAAAACAAAACCAAAAAAAAAAAAAAAAAAAAAACCCTAAATGAAAGATCTCTGTGAGTGAGATCCCATTGAAAAGAACAGGTCTTCAAAGAAGGAGGTGCCTTTCTCTGAAGGGAGGAGAGAACCTCCACTTTGACTATGACCTTGTCTAAACAAGATAAGAATCGGAGAACTCAAGGGGCTTCCATAGCCTTGGAAACTCATGACTGGAGCATAGGGAGATTACTGATGCCATAGACAGGAGTGTCAATTGGTAAAGTCAACAACAGGAGTCACTGTGCACTTACTCCTCATGTAGGATCTCTGTCCTTAATGTGCTGTGCATTGAGATTTAATGCTATAACGAGTACTCAAACAATATATTTCACTTTGTGTTTCTATGGGGGTGCAAATTGTTGAAATCTTTACTTAATGCATACTAAACTGATCCTCTGTAAAAAAAAAAAAGAAAGAAATTATCAACTCCCAACTTGACTCTCACTGGGATTAAACATGACAATAGGTCTGATCTGATTTCATCATCATTTGTTTTTTAAGATTGCTTTAGCTATTCAAAGTCTCTTGTGTTTCCATATGAATTTCTTTTTTTTTAACTGTTATTTAATGAATATAAATTTTCAAAGTACGATCCATTGATTACAATGGCTTCCCCCACATGCCGTCCCCCCCACCCATCACCCTCCCCCCTCCCACTCCCTCTCCCCCTCCACTCACATCAAGATTCATCCTCGATTATCTTAATATACAGAAGATCAGCTTAGCATACATTAAGTAAGGATTTCAACAGTTTGCTCCCACACAGAAACATAAAGTGAAAAATAATAGATGATTTTTTTTTTAAATGATGATGAAATCAGATCAGACCTATTGTCATGTTTAATCCCAGTGAGAGTCAAGTTGGGAGTTGATAATTTCTTTTTTTTTTTTTTTTTTTTTTTACAGAGGATTAGTTTAGTATTCATTAAGTAAAGATTTCAACAGTTTGCACCCCCATAGAAACACAAAGTGAAATATATTGTTTGAGTACTCGTTATAGCATTAAATCTCAATACACAGCACATTAAGGACAGAGATCCTACATGAGGAATAAGTGCACAGTGACTCCTGTTGTTGACTTTACCAATTGACACTCCTGTCTATGGCATCAGTAGTCTCCCTATGCTCCAGTCATGAGTTTGCAAGGCTATGGAAGCCCTCTGAGTTCTCCGATTCTTATCTTGTTTAGACAAGGTCATAGTCAAAGTGGAGGTTCTCTCCTCCCTTCAGAGAAAGGTACCTCCTTCTTTGAAGACCTGTTCTTTCCACTGGGATCTCACTCACAGAGATCTTTTGCCAGAGTGTCTTGGCTTTCCATGCCTGAAATACTCTCATGGGCTTTTCAGCCAGATCCGAATGCCTTTAGGGCTGATTCTGAGGCCAGAGTGCTATTTAGGACATCTGCCATTCTATGAGTTCATCATCATTTTAAAAAAATCATCTATTATTTTTCACTTTATGTTTCTGTGTGGGAGCAAACTGTTGAAATCCTTACTTAATGTATACTAAGCTGATCTTCTGTATATTAAGATAATCGAAAATGAATCTTGATGTGAATGGAAGGGGAGAGGGAGTGGGAAATGGGAGGGTTGTGGTGGGAGGGACGGTATGGGGGGAAAGCCATTGTAATCCATAAATCGTACTTTGGAAATTTATATTCATTAAATAAAAGTTAAAAAAAAATGTATCTGTGCTGAGGATGTACAGACTTTTTCCCTGTCATTAGTCCCTAAACAATACAATATAACAACTATTTCCATGGCGTTTGTGTTGTACTAGTATTATAAGGAATTTGGAGATGATTTAAAGTACATGTGATTGGGGGCTGGTGCTGTGGCGCAGAGGGTGAAAGCCCTGGCCTGAAGCGCCAGCATCCCATATGGATGCTGGTTCCAGTCCCTGCTGCTCCTTTCTGATCCAGCTCTCTGCTGTAGGCTGGGAAAGCAGTAGAAGATGGCCCAAGGCCTTGGGCCCCTGCACCCACGTGGGAGATCTGGAGGAGGCTCCTGGCTCCTGGCTTTGGATCGGTGCAGCTCCAGCTGTTCCAGCCATCGGGGGAGTGAACAGTAGATGGAAGACCTCTCTCTCTGTCTGTACCTCTCTCTGTAACTCTGTCTTTCAAATAAATGAAATGAATCTTAAAAAAAAAAAAAAGAGTACATGTGGTTTACATGCAAGTGCACTATGCCATTTTATAGAAAAGACTTCAACATTTGCAAATTGAGGTATTTGCAGAAGGCCCTGAAACCAATACCCTGCAGATATCAAGGACTGACTGCATCTGATTTACTTATTAGAAAACTCATAGTTGTGTAGCTCACAAATAATAAGCTATATTGGAGAATGTAGCATAATGATGAAGAATTCTTGCTTAAGATAATATTCATAGCACATTGTTAATCAGTGATTTGATCTCCTCTTTTTCATCCCAAATTTTACACAAGTGCAATTTACTCAACTAAATTGACTACCACAGGGAAATTCAAGATATGTATAGTTCAGTGGCTGATAAAAAAAAAAGCCTGTCCACTTGCCCTACATAGAAGTGTAGTACTTTGAGATTGGAAAGGATATGCTATTTTTCTAAAAATATAACTGAAAGTTCAAGTCTATAATTTAGATACTTTGTTTGAATGGCCATGCTGGATTATATGTATAAACTGCTAGGGATAGCCCCAGGCTTGCTGAACACAGTATTTTGAGAAATGAACAGCACCAGTAGTGAAAGGATTTGTTGACATTCCTTTCGGGTTGCCACAGGGATAAAATCAAATTGCAATCTCAGTATAAAGGACCATGGTTATTAACACTCAAACTGCTCAGTCTGAATGTAAGACAGATGTAAATCTGTAACCCTCCAGGTGTTCTCAATATGTCTGAATCCTAATGTGTGTAGCAACACAAAGCTATTTATGTACACAGGAATTGGAAAGTTATCACTGCAGTCATAAAATGAGGCTATAATTACTTATTGATTCATATTATGCCTAAATTTTTAGGTATAGTCTTCATGTAGATTTGGAATGAAGCTTGTTTAAAAAGAGTATAAATGCTTTTACTTGGGAAATATATCCCTTCCATTTCTCTACTTATTTATCTAGCATACCAACAAGGTAGAAAGAAACAACATTTACCTTGTTCTTTGCAGAGTATGATGCCTTAGAGGCCATACAATTTAAGGCTTATTTTATCCTTGTCTTTTTTTATCAGCAAACTAATGAATTGGATATTGTTTGGCTTCTCAAAAAACTGATAGCACTGAAAGAAGGAATTATGATATTTAAAAAATGCTGAAATTCAGGAGGGAATAATGAGATAAAATGAAGACAAAAAATCATAGGATCTAATATTCAGTAGGTATTAAAGTAAAAAGAAGGAAAATTTAACAAATTTACCCTTACCCTTTTTTAAGCAAAATACAGTGTAATGTGTAATTTATATAAGACATTAATTAATTTTACTTTAGCTATCATGCCTAAAAAACAGATGTCATTAATCACACATTTTTAATTCCATTAAACTTGTGTCTAAATCAATCTTCTCTTATAAACTTCAATATCTTGAATGTCAGAGAAAAGTCAAGTGACAGATTGCTCTATTTCATTCAAAAGAGTCAATCTATGAAGCTACTTGTGAGGATTTTAGAATTTTGTTGGTTGATGATATACAAACTCTTATTTATATGCCTTATCTAGAGCCACATAACTTTAATGTTGCATACAAACGGAAGAGAAAAGCTAATTTAAGGGCCTTTATTAGTACATGTTCTGAAATTTTAATGTAACCATGGCAACCAGATAACAACTCTTACCAACCTCAATGATGTTTACCCAATCTGCTAGACACCCACTATGCCTTCATTGTCACTAAGCAATAGTTCTGCCACCCTTGGTTATTTTCTCAGTTTTTCACACCTCTGTGTTCTTTCCTCATCTTCCTCAGAATCCCCTTTTTCTTGCAAAATACTTAAGTAACTCCAGTTATTTTCCTTATTTTGATTTCTGTTCTGTGTTATTCCATGGATTTACTGCTCTTCTATCCATGATTGAGAATAAATTCTCAGTTTATTAAAATCATGAAAATTCCAGTGCTTAAGTATGTTATACTACTATACTTTTAATGGTCTGTGATTACTTTAAAAAATTTACTGCATATGGGTGAAATGGTTGTTTTTCCCTCAGTTATTGTTTATAGCTGTTATCTATTGTCCCTCTAAACTAGAGATTTTTTGCTTTCACTTGTTAAACTTTTTACTTGGTGAAAAATTAAGCCTTTTACTTTAATGCAAATTTAAGATACATTATCTCAAAAACAGAAAAAAAAGAGAGGAGGAAGGAAGGTAGGAGAGAGAAAGAGAGGGAGAGGGAAGGAGGGACAAAAGTAGGAAACATCATAATGTTCTTAGAATTGTATCTAATAATCACATTGAATCTGTCAAGAAATAATTAAAATTAAAATTCAAAAAAGTTTTTACAATGAACATAAAATTCAAAATATTCAAAAATATTGATAATAGGTTGCATTGGATGCTTATACTGTGTTATATGCTGTACTTATTTTTTTCCATGTATTGTCTTGTTTCATTTTCACAATAAACCTGTGACACAAGAGTGAAGTGACTTTAGGCCCAACTCTGGCTCTGGCACTTAGCTATATAACCTTGACTTACTTAATTTCTCTGTGCTCTGTTTTGCTATCTGAAAATGAGAATCATATACAGTCATCTTTGGTATTCATGGGGAATTGGTTCTAGTATCCTCCAAGGATACTAACATCTGAGGATGTTTGAGTCTTTTATATAAAAGGCATAGTATATTCATATAACCTGTGCACATCTTCCCATATGTTTTAACCAAAAAAATTAACAGACACAACAACTATACATATCTATGGGGTATCATGGGTTATTTTGAAACTTGCAAAAGTTATGTTAAGTCAAATAAAAATAAATATATCTGTCTCCTTAAACATTTAACATTTGTTTATGGTGAGAACATTCAAAATTTTCTTTTTTGTTTTTTATAGAGGAATATATACTACATTAACATTATAGCCACCTCCCTGCTCAATTGTTCCTCAGAATGTCTTTCTCTTAACTAATTCTCAGTTAGCACCTGTTAATCTTCCATGTATTCTAAATCATCACTAGACTACTTATAATACCCGTTATAATATGAATGCTATGGAAATAATTCTTGTACTAATAATATTCAGGGAGTAATAATAAGAGAAACATTCTTAACTTGTTTAATATAGATGCAATATTTTTACAAAATATTTTTCATCTCTGGTTGATTGACCCCAAGACTTTGGAAATGTTATGGAAAGCTCATTGAACCTACTCCATGAGATTATTGTGAGAAGTACATAGGGTAAAACATATAAAACACTTGAAGTTGTATCTGGAACAAAGTGATAGCTGTCATATATTGACAGCATGATATTATCTCCAAAATACATGAGTAAACGGTTGAGAGGCACAGGGTAATTTGCCAAGATCATACACATCACTAAATATGAGATTTAAATGTTGATTTTTTGATCCCTCAATCTGGATGACTCCTAAACTCTATTCTTTTTGGGGAGTCTTTTATTGTTAGCACACTTGAAAAGATAATTTGTGGTAAATAAAGCTCTATTTTTGTAGCTTGTCCTTTTTGATATTCCCAACTCCAGGACATAATACTAATCTTAAATATCACGCACTTGGGGCCGGTGCCACGGCTCACTAGGTTAATCCTCCGCCTGCATCATCGGCATCCCATACGGGTGCCAGTTCTAATCCTCAGTCGCTGCTCTTCCAGTCCAACTCTCTGCTGTGGCCTGGGAAGGCAGTGGAGGATGACCCAGTGCTTGGGCCCTGCACCCGCATGGGAGACCAGGAGGAAGCTCCTGGCTCCTGGCTTCGGATTGGCTTAGCTCCAGCTGTGGCAGCCATTTGGGGGTGAACTAACAGAAGGAAGACCTTTCTCTCTGTCTCTCTCTCACTGTCTAACTCTGTCAAATAAATAAATAAAACTAAGATTTACAGAGATCAATGACTTAAACTTAGCCTTATGGATAAAAAGAAGCCAGTCCAAGATTGGGCATGGGGATTTCTGATTCTTTGGCTAGAAATCTGTTTTAAAGCAAATGAATATCAATAAATGGATCAATTAATTCATTAAACTATATTGGCCTTAATTTCTTTAACTGTATAACAGGAATTTTATTTTTGTTTCATAGGTCTGTGATGACAAGAAAATCTGTATAAACCTCTTAGAACAGTACCTACCATATAGTAAGGAATAATTAATTAATTATGGGCATAGGAAGAATAAAAGAAGAGAGTCAAGATGGCAGAATAAGGAGGGAGCTTACTTCTCTAGTCTAGGGGAAGATTAAAAAATGTGGAGCGAGCATAGTCTCAGGAAGAGTTAGGGAGAAAATGGCTGAGGAAACTGCATGCAAGTGAGAGGGACACTGCGGACCTATGCGGAGGGCGCAGATGTGCACAACTCAAGACCTCAGCAGCCAAGAGTCTCAGCACCAGATTTGGAGAATGAGGTGAGACCAGACTGCAGCAGCCCAAGCCACTGGCAACGAAGCTTTAAGAGGATCCTGGCAGGAGTCTGGCTTGGAACCCTGTGGGGAACAGTGTATCTGCTAACCCAGAGGTGAAAAAAAGGGCACACATTTCTTTCTCAACCACCCTTCCCTGGTGCCCTGTGACTAGCTGGGAAAAGGCATGTGCCATTTTGGACATACCCAGCAGTTGCACCAGCTCATGTCCACCTGCTCAGCAACCAGCCTAGAGGAGAAGCTTGAATCTGGCTGGGAGAATTCACAGGGGATTGGGAGCTCAGGACTGTGGGAGCCTTGTGTTCCAGTACTGTGAACACACTGGCTGCATTGGAAGGTGCAGGGTGTGGCTAGGACTTTGGGCAGTCATTGTGGGAGGCTCCACATACTTGGGGCTCCCTGATTCCCTGGTGAGGGTCATTGCTGCATAATCCACGTTCACACTGAGGACAGCACAGATCTTTTGTGTGGTTGTTGTGGCAGCGTGGGTGAAAATTGTGCCCACTAGGGCTAGCGACCAGGCATTGGTCTCCTTTGAGGAGAGGAGGTGAGCGTGAGACTATGCCGACTAAGTTGAACAAACCTCCCCCTAATACTAAATAAATAAATAAAAGAGACATACTATGGCAAAGTTGGGTGTCACCTTAGAAACTTCTCTCATCCTGAAGCTCTGAAAAGCACTCCCTGACCACATCCTGCACACGCCTCTAGGTATTCACTGTAAGGACAGACACTCCACTAACCCATAAGGGTATAGTTCAGATAAAAGCTATCAAGGGGAAAAAAAAACACAAACAAGTATCACCACAAATGCCTAATAATAAACACAGCAATTCAAGAAACAAGAATAAGGAAGACACTATGACACCCACAAAAGAACACAACACTTCAATACCAGAATGTGAAGATGAAGAGATTGATGAAATGTCAGAAATGGAACTCAAAAACTTGATTGTAAGATTACTTAGAAGTAATCAAAAGCAAATTTGTGAACTAAAGAAATCCGTACATGACATGAATGCAAATTTTTCTCACAAAATAGAGATTTTAAAGAGAAATAAAAATGAAATATTAGAAATGAAGATTTCAATAGAACAAATAAAATACAGTGGAAAGCCATAAGAACAGATTCAGTGAGGCAGAACAAAAATATCCAAGTTAGAAGACAAATCTCTGGAAATTTTTCAGTAAGACAAAAAAGAAGAAATTAGAAAACTAATAAACAGTGTTAGGGATTCACGGGATACTTTTAAATGACCCAACGTATAGCTCTTAGGAGTTCCTGAAGATGTGAAAAGAGAGAATGGATTATAAGGCCTTTTCAGTTAAATAATTACAGAAAACTTCCATAATTTTGAGAAAAAGGACATCCAAGTGCAGGAAACACATAATAGACACGACCAGATAAGGTCTTCACCATGACACATTGTAGCCAAACTCTCCATGTAAAACATAAAGATGCTAAAATGTGCACAAAAGAAATGTCAGATTAATTTCAGAGGCTCTCCAATTAGACTCACAGCTGACTTCTCATCAGACTGAAAGAATGGAAAAAAATATTCCATGGTACAGAAACCAAAAAAGAGCTGCTGTAGCCATCCTAATATCAGATGAAATAGACTTTAAAACAAAACTCTTAAGAGAGAAAGGCACTATTTAATGGTTAAGGGATCAATTCAAAAAGAAGATGTGACTATTATAAATGTATATGCAGCTAATTGCAGGACACCTGGATATTTAAAAGAAATGTTATTGGATCAAAAGGTAGACATAGACACCAATACAATAGTTAATGGGGGACTTCAATACCCCACTTTCAGTAATGAGCAGATCACCTAGACAGAAAATCAGCAAGGAAACAAGAGTTATAGACCAAATGCATCTAACAGATATCTACAGAACTTTTCACCCTACAGATGCAGAAAACACATTCTTGTTATCCGTGCATGGAACTTTCTCTAGGATAGAGCACATACCATAAGGCAAGTCTCAGCAAATCCAAATAAACCAAAATCATACCTGATATGATTTATCAATCTTTTTATTGTAAAAAAACCCTCAAATGCTTATTTTCCACTTTATTGAATTGTGCTCAGACATTTGTATTATTTATTTTCTTCTGCTTTCTTTAGGTTTGCTGTGCTATATGTAGGTATTCTTTTTCTTTATTTGTTTCTTTCTGGTTCCCTAAGAAAAATTTATGTCCTTGATTTTTTTCAGTCTTCCTTATTTTTCTCACATATGAATTTGGGGCTATACATTTTAATTTAAGTACTGCCTCTGATGCTTCTGTACTTAAAGTTTGAGTTGTACATATTTCTATGTTCTGTGATGATTGACTTTTTGATACATGAATTACTTTGAAGTGTAGTGTTTGATTTCTGGTTAGTTGGCTTTTTCTTTACTTATTGATTTGATCTTGATTTCTGGCTTAATTCCATTAGATTAGAGACTATTCATTAACATATATATATATATATATATATATATATAGGACTGTGTCAAATACTTCTTTACAATACAGCATATGGTCCAATTTTCTAAATATCCAAAGGATATTTGAGGAGAAGGTAAGTCCTTATATTATTTAATGCAATGTTCTGTCATTGCCAACTGCATGTATGTTTTCTTTACATGTTATTCAGGAATTTCCTGTTATATCAGTGTAATTTTTGAAAAAGTTAATGTTTTACAGGGTGATTTCTCTTTTTAATACTATAAGATTTTTAAAGCTATATTATTAGATGCATGTACATTTATGATTTTATGACTATACTATTATTTTTGGAATGAAGTATTAATAATCATGAAATGTCTATTATTCTCTGTGTCTACTTAGCTAAATTTGTCTTCTTTGTGTTAGTTATGAATGGCTAATTATTCATTTTAGTGTCTTTGTATTAATTTTTTAAAATAATTTTTGAAACTCATAAATAACATTTAGCTGTGTTTTCCATTAAATGCTAAAATATGTGTGTTGAGTCATCTTTAATGTGGTTTCTGATATAAATTTTTATATCTGCTCAACATTTATTTTTGATCCAAGTGTTTTGATTTTCCTTTCCACAGACCATAGAAACCTCTTTTAATCATATATTTGTCTCTTTAAAAAATTATTTATTACTATGAAAGAGTTACAGAGGGAAATAAGGAGAGACCCAGAGAGACAGAGATCTTCCATCCACTGATTCACATCCTAAGTGCCCACAACAGCAGCCAGGTGAAGCCATAGAGCCTCAAGTTTCTTGCAGGTCTACCACATGGTGCAGGGCCCCAAATACATGGGCCATCTTCCATTGCTTTCTTAGGCAAATGAGCAGGGAACTGATTCAGAAGTGGGGCAGCTGGGATTCAAACTGGTTCTCATATGGGATGGTGGCATCACATGCAGTGGTTTAACCTGCTACATCCTGATGCCAGCCCCATAATAAAACATTTTTCAACAGTTTTATTTAGGTACGATCAACATATAAGAAATTACAGATATTTAAGTAGAATACCTTGTTATTATAATATATGCATACAGCTATGAAATCTGAATCATAATAAAGATAATGAACTTAGCCATCAGCTCAAGATTTTCCTTTGTGATTTTTCATAACCCCAAACTACTGCCCCTTGGCTTTTTCTCCTCTGCTTCCCCATACAGCTACTATGTTTTCTGTCATAATATGTTAGTTTGCAATTTCTTTTAGTTTAATATAAATGGAATAATACAGTATATATTTTTTCTTCTTTCTTGGTCTTGTATATCTCCTCAGAATATTTGCTTTTATTTAAGATGGGGAGAGAGAGAGAGAGAGAGAGAGAGAGAGAGAGAGAAAGTGTTTTCATTAGCTGACTCATTCCCAAATGCTTGCAAAAGCCCCTGCTGGATGAAACCAAAACTAGGAACCAGGAATTTAATATAGCTCACAGCTGCCTCCCAGGGTAAACATTACAAGCTGGAATCCGAGTGAAGCTAGAGTGCCAAACTAGACATTGCAGTATGGGATACAGGTGTCCCAGGCAGTATCTTCACTGCTAGGTGAAATGCCCACAACTCCTTAGCATAGTGACCTAGATTCATCAACATTGCATGCATCTGTGGCTTATTCCTTTCCATCCTTAGTAGTATTTCTTTTTTTTTTTTTAGTAGTATTTCTTATATCCCATACTTTGTCTATAGATATAGTGATTTCTTCTGACCTGGGCTATTAGAAATTAAACCGTATGGACATTTACAAGTGTATCTTTGCAAAGAATAGACTTTTCTTTTGAGAAATACCAAAGTATTTAAAGAATCAATTGCATGGTAGATATATGTTGAACACATGAAAAATTTAAGAAATTGCTAAATAATTTCCCAAAGTGATGGCTAAATTTAAAATTCTTACCAGAAATGTATCAGAGGTTTAATTCATGCACATCTTTAGCAATATTTTCTATACTCAGTCTTTTTAATGTTTCTATTGTGATAGTTCATGATATTTCATTGCAGTTTTATTTGTATTTCCAAAATAATTAACATTTAACACACTTTCATGTGTTTTCATGCTAATTCTATAGTGTCTATGTTAAAATTTTTGTTTGATTTTCCTCCATTTTTATTGTGTTTAGCTTTCTTATTATTGAGTTTGATATTCACATACCCGCACACTCTCACATATATACTTAACATAAAGGAACTTCAAAAAGTTCATGAGGAACCAGAATTAGAAAGTAAAGTTATTTTGATAAAAATAATTATGAAATCCACACAGTGTTTTCATAATACACAATTCCATAACATTTTTGAAGACCCTATATGTGTTATGTGTATACCTACACATATATAATTGAAGTTATTTTAAAATGTGTTTTAAAAATATTTTTCCCAGTCTACAGCTTGCCTTTTTCTCATTATTTAAGTAAAGTATTTTTAATTTTAATTAATTTTTACTTCTTACTTGAAAGATAGAAGCTCAGAGATCCCACATTAACTGGTTTACTTCCAAAACACCTGCAATAGCTGAGGCTAGGCCAGGTGGAACAGGGGGTTCAGAATCCACTTTGAACCTTCCTCTCACGATGGCAGCAGGTGCAAATCAACTCAAACTGTCACCAGCCACTTCCATGAATGCACATATTAGCAGAGCTGTCTTCTGAGAGTGTTCACTTATCAACTTGATATTTTAACAATCCTGCTTTTGTCATCTAATGCATATTTTTCTAATTCAATTGTCCTGGCGCATTTGTTCAAAAACCTTATTCTTTCAATTTTGCACATATTTTGGAAATCAGTCATTTGTGACCATTTTGGATTCCTCCTAAATTTATGCGATCTGTGTGTCTATTTTTGTGCAGTACTATATCTGCTTAGTTACCATATAGGTTAACAGTAAGTCTTAGAGGCATGCAAGTAAGTCTTTCAGGTTTGTTTTCATCTTGAAAATGTTTTAGGGTACATGTGTTCCTCTATATCTCCATGTGTGTTTTAGAATAAAATTGCCAGTTACAATAATACCAGTTAGGATTTAGCCTTATATTGCAAGTTTATGGAACAATCGGTAGAAATTTTCCAGCATAACAATATGATAACATTGAGCATTCTAATCTCTGAGTATGGTATCTCTTCCCATTTATTTAGACCTTCTGTAATTTTTCTAAACAAACGTTGTAGGGATCAATGTATAGGTCTTGCAAATATTTTTTAAAAATTTCTACATTTTTGAAATTTTTATATTAATGTAAAGAATGTTGTTTTTTCTATTTTAATTTTCACTTGTTTATTGCTAGCTATAGAAGTATAACCGATTCATATATATTCATCCATCTTGAACTCATTAACTTCCCAATATTTTTGTATGAATTTATTAGAATTTTTAAGTAATCATGTAATCAGCAAACAAAACAGTTTTTTACTTTCTTGTATATAGGTTTGCAATTTCTGTGATATGTTGGTTTTAAACTCTGAAATAAACTTTATTTATAGAATTCTCTGGGAAGCTCTGCTCTCCAAGAACCATCACTTTCTCCTCAAGTTTTTAGACCACTACTTTCTGTTTCAATGTCATCCCTTCAGTATGACATAGAAACTACCTCACATTCTTCTCTTGGGAGCCACAGTCCTGTATTACCTAATTTTTAATATCTATTGCCATGATGATTACATCTCTTGTTAGCCTATCTTGAAACAAAGCAAAGTTATCAAATACACCCATCTTTCAGCATCTTTTGTTAAAAAGAATATTTCCCTATTCTGTCTATCTTCTAAGGATACCACTTTGCACTGGCTTAAAACCAGCCCCTTAAAAATGATTTGTTTCCAAAATAAATTATATATAGCCTCATTTTCACATCCAGCATTCTCTAAGTCTTTCACTGTTTACTGTAAGAATGACTCTATAATAATACCAAGTAATAGCTCTATGCAATAAGACACTATGTAATTTCCTGTGATATATAAATATGCTGTATGCATTCAGCTTCCAAAATCTATTATCTTCTCTGCCTTTCAGACACAGTATAGATAACATCTGTCTCTATAAATGAAAGCTTTTCCTTTCTTTGAGAGTAACTGACTAAAATCAGGGCAACGTTATTCTCTCATTCATGCCATTGATATGTTACTGAACAGCGTAGGCAGAGACAAAGTACTCATCAAAAGATTTCTAAAATCAATAACTAGCAGAAGGAGCAAACCTCCTTATTCTCAGTGGATGTTACCAGTTCTCAAAAGCAAAGGTCAGCATACGTAAGAATAATTATGTTCTTCTTGGACTCTTAGGAGAAGTGTAAATACTGACTTGGCTAACTGTTCTATATCCACAGCTCTATGAGTGCACTCCAAAATTTTTGTAGAAAATGGAATTAACAGATAAATATTTTGGAGTAAAACTTCAAATCTATATGCATGAGGGGTCTTCAAAAAAGTTCATGTAAAAATCATATTATGGGGGCTGGTGCTGTGGCGCAGAGGGTTAACACCCTGGCCTGAAGTGCCGGCATACCATATGGGCGCCGGTTCGAGAACCGGCTGCTCCACTTCCAATCCAACTCTCTGCTAAGGCCTGGAAAAGCAGTAAAAGATGGCCCAAGCCCTTGGGCCCCTGTACCCACGTGGGAGACCTGGAAGAAGCTCCTTGTTCGTGGCTTCGGATCAGCACAGCTCCAGCTGTTGGCGGCCAATGAGGAGTGAACCATCGGATGGAAGACCTCTCTCTCTCTCTCTCTCTCTGCCTCTCCTTTCTCTGTGTAACTCTGACTTTCAAATAAATAAATAAATCTTTTAAAAAATAAACAGCATATTAAAAATTAAATAAATTTCAAAAAATTTTGCACCAAAATAAACATTTTTAATTCTGTTTACCATTATCTTTTTAAAGGGGCAATTGAATTTGGGGAAGTAGAAACTATCTTCAAAGTTACATCTCTGTTGCTAACCTAACATTATTTGGAACAGGTTGTTTGGCATCAAGTACATTGAAAGTTCTGTATCCTTGGTGACTCTATAAAAGAAAAAAGTTTGAGAAAGCCAAATAAGAAAATGAATTTTAAAGCACTATAAAATTATAAAGGAAAACATAAAGTCAACATAACCTGTTATTATTGTTGAATGCAACTTGGCAACCCAAATTATGGTCCTAAATTTTATTAACTCTACACTATGGATATGAGGATAACAAAAAATACACAGCTATCAGAGAAGTTATTAGAGAAGTTAAAATATGTTGCATTTCAGGAAAAAAAATGAACTTGAATGCTGTCCATGCACTTTAAAGAATAGAATCTGAAGGCAGACTTTTAATGGCTTTGAGTGATACAGAATGAGAAAATTCCAGGTGTGCATTTGACTCCTGTCTGAACATATCTTTAGATTCCTAAGCAAGTTAAAGTTAGAAGCATTTGAAGCAAATGTTATATACATCACTTTCACTTTAGTAACGTCAAATCAGAATGCCTAGGATACAACATAATGAAATCAATCAATAAATAGTTTCCAGATACAGTTGAAACATCCTTTTCATATTGCACTTTGCAGCTTTTGAAATCATATTATTTACATTTTACAAATAATTCCTTGAATATAAATAATTTCATTCTTTAAGGAACATAGTATCTACAGGGGACAGTGTACTAAATAGAGATCGCAAAGCAATGTGAACCACGTACATGTCCTCTCACTTAAAATCCATGTGCTTCTTCCCTAGAAAAGACATTAAGTCAAATCATATCACAGAGTCTCTCTCCTAAAAAAAGTAACAAAATAAAAAAACCAAGTTAGATCCAGACAAAACTCACTGACAGCACAGCTGAAAGAAGGAGTCACAACTTCATTACATATTCTTTGTCAGCATAGAAAAAAGAAAAAATGGAGATGCTAGTGTGAGGCAGAGTCAACTATGTTTACCCAATTCACAGTAACAGCACTGGAAAAACAAATTGAAAAATCTCGAGTATTCTTTTTTTTGAACAGGCAGAGTTAGACAGTGAGAGAGAGAGACAAAGGTCTTCCTTCCATTGGTTCACCCCCACAATGGCCGCTATGGCCAGCACGCTGTGCTGATCTGAAACCAGGAGCCAGGTGCTTCCTCCTGGTCTCCCATGTGGGTACAGGGCCCAAACATTTGGGCCATTCTCCACTGTCTTCCGGGCCTCAGCAGAGAGCTGGACTGGAAGAGGAGCAACCGGGACAGAACCGGTGCCCCAACCGGGACTAGAACCCGGTGTGCCGGCGCCGCAGACAGAGGATTAGCCTAGTGAGCCAGGGCGCCGGCCGTCGAGTATTCTTACTGACCTTAACTTAGAAAGAAAATAGCAGTAAGAAGGGAGCCTCAGGAAATAACCTCTGTAGCCTGGGAAGCAATCTCAAGGGTGTAAGCCCCTGCTTAGGAACACAACATTTAATTAGAAGCAGGAAGACTCAAAGGGCTTATCATTTTTTTCTTTATAGCTGGAAGAAAAATAAGAGTGTACAAAAGATGATCATAACACCAAAATCTAGTTATTTCCAGGTGTTTGTTGATTTTAAAATACCGCCATAAGTTCTTGGATGTTCCCTAATTCCCTTCTCCTTGAACAGTTACCTTATGTCCTTCCCATCATTCAGTGTTGTGTCTTTTAAATACAGATCATTGTCTTTTTTTTACATTCAGTGATCTTCAAATAAAAAGGGGTTGTATCAATTTCCTTCCTCAAACAAAAGGAAACTTCGAGTATTACTTATCTTGTCCTTAATCTTCCCTATTAGCATTCTCCTTCTTAATTCCATCTACAATCATAATTCTCTTTCCAATGTAATATAATATAAACAAGTTCTGGGAAGCAAAATGTGCACATTTTTGTGTTGAGGGTACATGATTTTGAGGTATAGACAACTTATTACATTTAAAGAGGTTTACACATTGTTCTGTTAAAAACTAATTAAAAGATATTTAAATAAAAAATGAGAGCCAGTGCTATGGCCTGCCACGTTGGCATCCCATAATGGCATTGGTTTGACACTCAGCTGCTCTGCTTCCAATCCAGCTCCCTGTTAATGTGCCTGGGAAAGCAGCAGAAGATGGCCCAAAAGTGAAAGATCCTGGCTTTGGCCTGGCCCAGCCCCAGCTGTTGCTTCCATTTGGGGAGTGAACCAGCTGATGGAAGATTCTCTCTCTCTCTTTCTCTCTCTCTTTCTCTCTCTCTCTCTCCCTCTCTCTCTCTCCTCTCTCTCTCTGCAATTCTCCTTTTCAAATAAATATTAAAAAATATTTTAAAATAATGAAAATATATTTTATCAATATGTAATTTCTATTTTCAATTCTTATTCTTTTGTTCTGATTCAGATTTGATCTGGTATCATTTTTTTACTATCTGATCAATTTCCCTTACTTTGTATCAGAGTGCAGTCCAATACTGGTGAATTTTTTCAGCTTTTGTATTTCTTTCTTTTTAATATTTACTTTATCTGAAAGAAAGAATGATGACAGAGAGGGAGAGATGGGGAGAGAAAGAGACCTTCCTCTCAATGGTTCAGTACCCAAATGTCCACAACAACCAGGGGTAGACCAAGCTAAATCCAAGAGCCTGAAACTCCACCTGGGTCTTCCACATGAGAGGTAGTGGCATAAGTACTAGTTCCATCACCCAATGCATTCCCAGCTGCATGAGCAAGTAAGTAGTTAAGACTTGAACTGGTACTCCAATATAGGATGCCTGACTTGCAAGTAGTGACTTATCTCACTGCATCACAATGCCAGCCCCAGCTTTTCTATTTCTAATAATGCCCTTATTTCATTTTTGATCTTGGATAACATTTTTCGGTTGAATAAATAGTTGTCAGTTGACAGTTCTTTATTTGTACTTCAAAGATGATTCTCAATTTCTTCTGAATTACATTGTTTTTGATGAGAAGTCACTTGTCATCCTTATCTCTGTGTGTCTTTTTTTCCATTTTATAACTAGTTGCTGTATTTTTTCTTAAATTGCAGATTTAAAAGAATTTGATTATGACAGGCCTTGGAATTTTCTTAATTTTATTTAGTTTAAGGTTCATTGGGCCTACTGGATATGAATTTATTATTATTATTTTTTAAAAGTTTGGAATCTATTTGATTGTTTATTGTTAAATATTTTTTTACATTTTAATTCCCCATTATCTCCTTAAAGATCTTATATCATATGAATATTGGGCAAGCTGATGTTGTCAATACAGCCAATGTTCTTACTCTTTTTAATCCTTTTATCTATGTTTTCTTTTATTTATATTTCATTAATATGTTATCAAGTTCAACTTTCTTTCTATAGGATCTACTTAGCTGTCAATTCTATTTGCTGCAATTTCATCTCAGAAATCATAGTTTCTCCTCTAAAGTATCTCTCTAAAATAGTTTCTCCTCTAACAGTTTTATTGTTCATGTTTATGTTTAATGTAATTAGTCCTTATTCAACATTTCAAATATAGTTGTTCAGACTGCTTTAATGGCTTTGTGTACTCATTCTGTCACTTGTATCATTTCATTGTTTTGATTTAATAATTTTCATTATTATGAATTATAAGTAACTGGAATTTTTGCTATCTAGTTATTTTTATTAGATACTAGACAGCACAAATTTTACATTACTGAACTCTAGTTTTGCACTCCTACAAATATTCTTGAACTTCATTCTGGGATGTAAGTAAATGGAATTAAAAGATAAGTTTCTTTTGGTACAAAAGCTTTTAAGACTCTTGAATAGTTTTATATAATCACTCTCAGAAACTTTTTGTAGATTTTCGTGTGCATGTATATCTACTGTTTACAACTAATAATATCCAATCATCATTATTACAATTCTTTATATGGAAAGACTTTAATTTCCAAATTTATTTTTGTTATTTCAATAATACTCAAATAAAATACTATGTTCTTGCCTATAACTGTGTTTGTTTTAAATTAGTGGTGCTAAATATGCATCATAGAGAATGTTTCCAAATAGATAAGTATATGATGAAGATCCCATTATAAAAGTAGTAGGACTTGAATAAGAACTTCACTAGATGGATTATCCAAACAGCCAAAAAACTTATGAAATTGGATTCAATGAACTTTTTGAGGACTCTGGTGTCTATATGTGTGTGTGTGTGTGTGTGTGTGTATGTAATCTCAATAAAGACTAAACTTTTATTAAGAGCCAAAGCATTCTATATTGAGGCTAAAATGCATAATTTCTTTTAAAATAGAAAGTATATATTATTATCTATTTTTAACAGAAGATACCATAGATCCTTAAAAAATCTTTAAATATAACATTATTATTATTATCTTTAAAGATAATAATCATATTTAAAAATGGATAATTTCCCCAGGGTAGTTAGGAAAGTGACACCACTTTTACTGCAAAGGGACTCTCCCTGATCATTTTTGAGGAGGAATACAAGATCATCTCAAGCACCAATAAAAAATTGTGTGACTTCTTATCTAGAAAGAAGGTACTGAGGGAAAGGTTGAAATGAAGATAAAATAAAACTGAGGAGAAACCTGAATATAGCCCTACCACATGAACCAGCCATCCCATTCCTTGGAATTTACCCAAAGGAAACTAAATTAAAAGAGCTGTCTGCACTTCAGTGTTTATTGCAGCCCAATTCACAATAGCTACGACATGGAATCAACCTAAATGCCCATCAACAGAAGACTGAATAAAGAAATTTTAGGAAATGTATTCTAAGAATACTATACAGCAATAAAATAAAAAAGAAATAAAGAAATCTGGTCATTTGCAACAAAATAGAGGAATCTGGAAAACATCATGCTGAGTGCAGGAAGCCAGTCCCGAAGGGACAAATATCATATGTTCTCCCTGATCGGTGACAACTAACTGAGCATCTAAAAGGAAACCTGTTGAAGTGAAATGGACACTATGAGAAGCAATGACTTGATCAGCTCTTGTCCTGACTGTCAAGGAACAACTTACTATTTTATTCCTTTTCGTATTTTTTTGTTCTACTTAATACCATTGGTTGAACTTTTTAATTAACATATATGTATTCTTAAACATTTAAAATTAACTGAAAATTGATCCTTGTTAAATGTAAGAGTGGGAATAAGAAAAGGAGGAGATGTACAGTTCAGCACATGCTCAATTGGAATTACCCCTAGTAGTAGAGTTAGAAGCATGCCAGGGGATTCTAATTCAATCCCATCAAGGTGGTATGTACCAATGCCATCTTACTAATCAAAGTGATCAGTTTCAGTTCATAATTGATCATAATGATAGGATTAAGTGTCAAAGAGATCACATAAACAAGACTAGTGTCTACTAATACTAACTGATAGAATTAAAAGGAGAGAACAATCCAACATGGGGAGCGGGATACACAGCAGATTCATTGAATGGCAGATGTCGTAAACAGTTCTCTGGCCTGAGAATCAGCCCTTAAGGCATTCAGATCTGGCTAAAAAGCCCATGAAAGTATTTCAGGCATGGAAAGCCAAGACACTGTGGCAATAAAAAAGAAAAATGACCTAAATGAAAGATCTCCATGAGTGAGATCCCAGTGGAAAGGACGGGCCATCAAAGAAGGAAGCACCTTTCTCTGAAGGGAGAAGAGAACTTCCACTTTGAATATGGCCTTGTCTAAATAAGATCAGAGTTTGTGACCTCAAGAGGCTTCCATAGAATTGGCAGCCCATGACAAGAGCCTCGGATGATTACCGACGTCATAAATAAGTGTCAATTGTTAAATTAACAATGGGAGTCACTGTTGCACCTGCTCCTCATGTAGGATCTCTGCCCTTAATGTGGTGTACTATGAGAATTAACAGTAAAACTACTACTCAAACAGTACTCTATACTTTGTGTGTGTCTATGTGAGTATAAACTGTTGAAATCTTTACTTAGAATATACTAAGTTGATCTTCTGTATATAAAGATAATTGAAAATGAATCTTGATGAAGAATGGAATTGGAGAGGGAGTGGGAGATGGGATAGTTGCTAGTGGGAGGGAGGTTATGGGGGAGAAAAGCCGCTATAATCCAAAAGTTGTACTTTCGAAATTTATATTTATTAAATAAAAGTTGAAAAAAAAAACTGAGGACTTGCCACAAGGTAAGGTCACTTCTTAAACTCATATTAGAAACTATATAGTTGTTTCTTAATATACCGTATATGTGGCATTCAACAGACAGGCATGAAGAAACCATCTCTTGAACTATGAAATATAATTTTAATATTACTTTCTCCATAATTGCAGATAATCTCTGGATTATTAATGGAAATTATCTCTATTCCAGCCTAAAAGAGAATAAAAAAAGAAATTAAAGTACTGTCTACGTATTCAGTATCAAATAAGTAGGCAGACATTGGACAGTGCAATTCATGACTCTGTAAAATAAATTGCTTTCTCTGTAAAAGAATTGTACTTGATTTAGATTCAGCTGGAAAAAGAATTTGCTGCACAATACTAAATAAGGAAAAATTGATTTATTTTTTTTTCTAATAGTAATGTTAACGGATACCTCAAAACAACTAAGTAATTGAGTAAATAAATACAAGTCCAGCTAAAAGAGAAAACTGCATTACTAAACTGAAATTAACATACAGTATATCCATAGACTCAAATGTGTATACATGCACATATACACACACAACACACTCTCTTCTCTCTGTTTCTCTCTCTATTTCTCTCTCTCCCCCTCTTTCTCCCTCTCTCTGATACACACACACACACACACACACACAAACACACATTCTGAGAGAAATATATTTGTTATTCAAAAATGTGTAAGTATCTAAAGTTAAAGATCTGTGCTTCATTTTCTTTGCATCATCTCCTCATGAAGAGACATTTTGGGCAGTTTTTAAACTTAAGTTTTTCATTTATTTCCATTTATTTGAAAGTCAGAAAGACAATGTGTCGCTCCCCCTCTTCGTGGAGGAACGACACAAGACCCTGCGCTGTTCTTTTGTCTGCTCGGCCCTTCCCGGGTTTGCTGCTGGTTCTTCCCGGGTTGGCTACCGACCCTTCCACCTCCGTGGAAGGGCGGTTCCCCCTGCCACTTTCCCCACTTCCGCAGGGGAGCGGCACACCGCCGGCCGGCTCTCTCGGGGGCTGCTCAGATGTTCCTCATAGATGTTCCTGGTGCATGTTGTCTCTCTCCTCCTTTATAGTCCTCTTCCACCAATCCCATTTCTGCTACCCACATGCCGAGTACGCTGCTCTCCTGCAATCAGGAGCAGGATCAGCTCCTGCAGGTCATCACTCAAGTTGGCGAGAGGCAGCTGCATAGAAGTTGTTACTCCCTTCTCAGCGCCATATTGTGGGAAAGCAGATGCATAGAATAAGTCTTAATTCCAGTAACAGTCTAGTCCGAGTTGCTCCCCACAACAATGAAAGGGAGATAGGACTTTATAGTGCTTCACTCCCAAAATGTCTGCAACAGTTGGCAGTGGGCTAGTCCAAGACCAGGAGCCCAGAACTCAGTCCAGGTCTCCCACATGGATGGTAGGGATCCAAGTACTGGGCCATAATCTGCTGCCTCCCAGTATATGCATTGGTGGGAATCTGGAATCAAAATGTCCATACTACCCCAAGCAATTTGCCAACTCAATATTATCCCAATAAAATATCAAGGATATTCTCAGATCTAGAAAAAAGATCCAAAATTTCATATGGAAATGCAAATGACTCCAAATATCTAAAGCAATTTTAAACAATAAAAATAAAGCCAGAGGCATCTCAATACCAGACTTCAAGACACATTACAAAGCATTTATAATTAAAACAGCCTGATACTACTACAAAAATAGAAATGTGGACCAATAGAGCAGAATAGAAACCCCACAAATTAATCCATAACTAATCTTCAAAAGATGAACTCAAATGACTTGTTAGAAAAAAGACAGTCACTTCAAAAACTGGTATTGGGAAAATTAATTTCCACATGCTGAAATATGGAACAAGACTCCTAACTTGCATCCATACAAAGATCAACCACAACGAATCAAGGACTTAAACCTAAAACTAAAACCCTTTAAATAACTAGAGAAGAACATTTGAGAAACACTGTGAGACATTGGCATAGGCAAAGATTTCTTGGATAAAACCCCAGAAGCACAGGCACTTGAAGCAAAAATAGACACATGGGGCCACATCAAGCTAAGAAGCTTCTGGACAGAAAAGGAAGCACTCAATAAAGTTAAGAGGGAAATGACAGAATGGGAGAAAATATTTGCAAACTGTACATCTGATAAAGCTTAATATACAGGATATAATTATATATAGTAATAGTTTTAAAAAAAAAGAAGTGCTTCTTCCTAACAGCCTCCCTACCAGGAACAACGTTAAGACGAAAGCAAGTTTCAGATGCAATACTTGCACACATGTAAATGTTTTACTTTACAGAAGTAAGAAAATATATAATCTACAAACAAGCACAATGTGATGCCAAATCCTCTTTCTTTGGTATTTGGATAAACTACTTGTATAAAATAATAATTCAAAGGCAGTTGTAAAAATATGCCAGAGACAAGATAAGGTAACATTCAAATTGGATTAATAGATAATGTCCCTTCCAGTGTTCAGAACAGGATTAGAGTTTTGATCTTGGGCTCTTCTCTGAAGGTTCCCGCTTGACCAGATTCCTAATCATATAAGCTGTCTGCAAAGGCTATAGAACTGGCACATGATTGCTTACCTAACGCATGTCTTTGAATAGCAATCACCTCACAACTGAAAAAGATGCTATTTCTGACATGTTTTTTATTAACCATGAATATCTCCTATGCAAACACAGACTGTGATATCTGAAGCTTTTACTCAGCTTCCTCTAGAATGTGGATTCTTGATTAAGATACTTCGAAGGCTAACTAACCACATCACACACTCTTGACCCAAGTTCATGAAAGAAAATTGAATGAGTAAACATAGAAACTAAAGAAGATTTCAGAGGTATAATTCCTGCAAAATCTATGAGGATTAATGGATCCTGTCACAGAATTGTTTCTGGATTATAAAGTAAAGAATAAGGCTCCTGAGATGACTAGTTGTTTGGTGGGTGACGCATTGGGAGTAAAATTGAATTCCTGTGCCATGGTCTGATCAGAGCCAGATACTTCCAGGAGTTCTTTTGTCTGGCCATTGCTGGTTCTTCATAAGCTCCCAGAGCACAAACACATCATAAATGGACACGTTCAAATGTCAGCATTCCTAAAACCAAGAGCCAAGATTCATTCCTTTAGTTTGTTCCACCAACAGCCACTATTATTACTTTATGAGCTTTAACACAAAATACATCTTCCATATAAATTTCTCAGACAGTGAAGTATTATCACAGGTATTGTGTTCATACATTTAAGAAACAACCCTTGAGCAAGTTCTAAATTTTCATGATATGCTTAACCAAATTTAGTTAGAAATAGGCCTAAACACCACCAGCTGTCCATTTAACACTTACCATATGAGGAGAGATTGACTATTGACAATAGTGCCCAGCAGTTCAGAAAATTACTTACTTTCTCCAGAGAAGAAAGGATTAAGCACATTTCAATAGAAAGGGCTTTTCTGAAATAAGGAAAACAGTAATTTCTCTGAGACCCCTGTCTTTAGAGTAGAAAAAAAGCATAAGTGTATTTTCTGAAGATATTTTTCTGTATTTGCATTCAGGATGATAGTTTCTAGCTTATACATTGGATCATCCTACTTAAGTATCTAGTACAGAAATTGTAGGTAACAAAACTCATTTTTCCCAAATATGATAGAGGGTACAGAATTTTAGGAACATATAGAATAGTTTTGCATTTTGTTCTTGTTTTTCACAAAGATGTACTCTAATATATAACTATCTAGAGAACATTTTATGCGTTAGACACTTTTCAAGAAACTAAATATTCAATGATGCATAGGGAGAGTACCTCTACATTTGAAGTTTTTAATTAGATCAAGTATATATATATATCTGCAATTTTTTAAAAAATATGTAATATTACACACAAATCTCAGTAATAACAAGTTCTCTTCCCAGAGGGAGAGCTTAAGCTGCCCCAACCCCATCATGAATGTGGATGGCACTTAGTGACTTAAATTTAAAAAGTAGAGTATAGAAAGGGATAGAAGACATGGAGAAATCCAAAGAGTGCTAATTCAGTCAGGTAGTTGGGTTGCATACTGTCACTAATTTGTCATATTAATTACATTGATACCAATATATTCACATTATATTCCTAAATATAATGTGATGAGAGAAGCAATTTACTTCTTTGGTCTTCCTCCCCAAAACCCATAGCCACACAAGAAATGTATATGGCACATTCAATATTAAGGGAGTTCTACAAAGTATCTAACCAGTACTCCTCAAAAATGCCAAGCTCCTCAAAAACACAACATTCGGAGAAACCATTACAGTTTAGGGAGCATAAGAAGACATGACAATTGGGGCTGGTGCTGTGGCTCACTTGGTTAATCCTCTGCCTGGGGTGCCAGCACCTCATATGGGCACCAGGTTCTTCTAGTCCCAGTTGCTCCTCTTCCAGTCCAGCTCTCTGCTGTGGCCCAGGAGTGCAGTAGAGGATGGCCCAAGTGCTTGGGCCCCAATACCCGCATGGGAGACCATGAAGAAGCACCTGGCCCCTGGTTTCAGATCAGTGCAGAGTCAGCCGTAGCGGCCATTTGGGGAGTGAACCAACAGAGGGAAGACCTTTCTCTCTGCCTCTCTCTCTCTCACTGTCTATAACTCTACCTGTCAAATAAAAAAAAAATTACAACTGAGTATCCAATTTCTGAATGGCTCTGGAGCAGAAGAACAAATTTCAGGAAAACCTAGATAAATATAAATCAAATTCTGAGTTTTAATTAATAGTAATGTAACAAATGGTAAAAAAATAAAAGATGTTAGCAATAGGGTAAAAATGAGGGATATAGAAACTCTTATCTCTGTAACATTTCTATAAATCTGAAATATAAAAAGCTTATGATATGTATTTTTACATTTATATTAAATACATTTTATATTTACCCATGTCATTGCCATTTTTAAATGTCTTATCTCTTTATGTAACTTCATTGGATATTGTTTTCCTTTTCTTAAGAGATTACCTTCTTCATTTCTTGTAGTTCATGCCTGCTGCAGTTTAATGCTCTTATTTTTTTATGCCCAAGAAAGTTGTTTCATTTTCATTTTTGAAAAATACTTTCACCAGATACATCATTGCCAGTACACAGATTTTTCTCCCACTGCATTCTTTCAAGATGTTGCTCTACTACTTCCTGACTTTGTGCTGTTTGGACAAGAATCCTCCTGTCTTTATGTTTGCTTCCATGTATGCCAGAACCTGTGAATACCTGTAACCTTATTTGAATAAAAGATTTGTAGATGCAATTAAGATGAGGTTTTCTTTTTTTTTTAATTTTTTTTTTTTTGATAGGCAGAATGGACAATGAGAGAGAGAGACAGAGAGAAAGGTCTTCCTTTACCATTGGTTCACCCTCCAATGGCCGCTGTGGCCAGTGTGCTGCGGCCGGCGCACTGCGCTGATCCGAAGCCAGGAGCCAGGTGCTTCCTCTTGGTTTCCCATGCGGTTGCAGGGCCCAAGCACTTGGGCCATCCTCTACTGCACTCCCGGGCCACAGCAGAAAGCTGGACTGTAAGAGGGGCAACCGGGACAAAATCCGGCACCCCGACCGGGACTAGAACCCGGTGTGCCGGCGCCGCAGGTGGAGGATTAGCCTAGTGAGCTGTGGCACCTGCCTAAAATGAGGTTTTCAAGATGAGATTAGCATGGATTATTTAGGGAGGCCCTAAATCCAATAACAGATATCCTTATAAGAGAAAGGCAGAGTGATATTTAAGCCACACAAAAGAGGGACTTGTGAAGACAGTAGTAAAGATTGGAGCTATGCAGCCATAAGCCAAGGATACCTGAATTCAGGGAAGAGCAAAATGTATCCTCCCTTACAGCTCTCCGAGGAAGCATGGCCTTGGTAACACCTTGATTTAGGATATCTGTCTCCAGTAATGTGAGAGTAAATTTCTGTTATATTACTGTCATCAACTTTGTAGTAATTTACTACGGTATCCTTGGAAAACTAATTGTATAAATTTTTGGCTTTTATAAAATTTGGAAATATTTTAGCCATTATTTCTTCAAAATTGTATTTATTTTCCCATTCTTCTTTGTGGGCTTTGTTTACATGTTTATAGCCACCAAAAGTTGTCACAAAAGTCATTAATGCTCTATTCATTTACTGTAGGTATTTATCTTTGTATTCCATTTTGTATACTTTCCAATCCTATGTCTCTAAATCCACTAATCTTTCCTTCTATACTGTAAAATCTTCTCTCATCCCGTGCACTGTATCTATCTCAGACATTGCAGTTTTCCTCCTAGAAAATTTATTTTGATTCTTCACTGAAATGTTCTGCATTTCTTTATATTTTTCCTCTAACTCCTTGAACATGAGGAACTCAATGGTAATGCAGTAACTCTTTTAACTCCCCTGTCTGCTAATTCGATCATCTGCATCATTTTTGGGTTGGTTTCACTTGAGTTACATTTATCAATTGACTGTGATGCTTATAATTTTCATTTGATGCCAAAGAATTGATGCATTAGATATAGATGATGTTTTTGCTAATTTATATATTCTTGGAGTTTGTTCTGAGAGTAACGAGGTTACACAGAACAATTTGATATGTTTGCATCTTGTTTTTAAGCTTACTTAGGCAGTACCAAGGTGGCATTTCTCTAAGAATGAAACAATACTATTTCTTGTCACTGAAACCAAATCCCCATGAATTATGAGTTATTCGACTGTGTCTGCTGAAAATAACGAACTCTCCTTGCCTTGGGAGATCTTTAAATACTGTTCCTTCTAATCCATGTTTCTCTTCGTTACTTCAAGTAGTATTCCCAGACACCTACACTGATCAGTTCTCTGCTGCGTATTCTGGGAGACCATCAGAAAATCTGTGGAGTTGTCCCTTTGCATCTCTTGCCTAACTGATGTTTTTCTCTGTGAGCTTTGGCTACTGTTGTTTCCCTCAATCACAGTGAATTCTCCCCAAACCAAGTAGGTCAATTCATGTTGCTTAAGTCTATCTTTCCTATTTCTTGTCTCCAAAACTTTTTGTAGGAAGTGTGCTGGTTCATTTCCTCCATCTCTCAGGAAATGTTGTCTTTCTTTAACTGATATGCAATGCCTTGGGTACCTTAGCTTCTTAGATATTGCACTGATAGTTTGTTGTTTCAGAGGATAGCATATATTCCATTCTATTTTACTCCAACTTGACCAGAATCAAAAATGTTACCTTCATTTTGATTGCATTCTAGATCTTGTGGGTAAAAATATATAGAGCATATACTCAAAAGTTTTATTTCTTCCAAATACAAATTTTCCTTTTCAGGAATAAATAGTGGCAGCATATCACTTAGACCTGTGGACTTTAAGCTTCGGTCCACTTGATTTTTTTTTTCATTTTCCTAAAGCATCATGCTTCTGAGATTTGAAAAAAAAAAAAAAAGCTGAACATTTTTACAAAGCCTCTCTAATTTGTTTGAACATGAATTCCAAATTCTCTCTTCCTACAATGGCAGCTACTGGGCTTTGCCCAACTTTTCATTTCTTAAGCTATTGCTTTCTCCTGTTTTCTATGGTGTATAACCCTGAGCATGTGCAGTTTGTAAATCAGCTAACTATCCAAAAGGAATTTCATGTGATGTCAGCCACATTCTCTGTGGCTTCCTTTGGCATTTTTATGCCCAATTTTTAGCTTCCCTTGCAAACTCCCACTCTGATCTCTGTTTCCTCAGTCCACAAAGACCCATGCTTGTGGCAGGATCCACCTGCATCCTGAGGATCTGAAGGCTGTCCACAGGGAAGAAGTTTGGTATCCATGGAACTTACTAAATATGTTTCCCCTCCTTCATGGATAATATCCTTTCTAGTTTATGCCTTGCTACTTCAGTTGCCTTCAACCACTTGGCTTTTATATTTTGTCCAGCTTTAATAATTGTTATTGGCAGGAGGCTTAGTCTGTTACTCTGCCATCACAACAACCAGTCCTCTGTGACTTGGAAAGCTTTTAAAAAATACCAACACTTGGGCTTCACTCCAATCCAATTAAATCAGAATATTTGCAAGTAAGGTCCAGGCATTCATATTTTTAAAATCTTTCCAAGTGATTCAATTATGCATAGAGAGCTGAGAACCACTAGTCTAGGTTAACTAGGACTGACAGCTGGTTTGGGTTTCTTTAATCCAAATTGAAATCTCTGTTGTCCAAACCTTGGAAACAAATGGCTGTAAGAGCTTCAGGGGGTGGATTAAGTACTCTTAGTCCTGAGGGGCAGCAAAAATTTCTCACAGCAGTATCTCTTCCTTTTCTCCACCTCCAACACATCACTGACAATTTCCACACCATTTTGTTACTTTTGTTAAATGAACTGGACCCATGGTAATCACCACAGTGATTACTGAGAATGGAACGAACATAGCTTTTCTACATCCCTTCTGTTTGCCCTCCATCTTCCCTACTAATAACTCCCACTTCTGCACAGGCTCCCTCTCATTTCAGGGCTGTTCCATAATCATGAATGGAAACCTCCTTTTTGCAATGTTTCCCTCCTAACTATGTGCTTTCAGAATTCTTAGAAATGGGAGGTTGGGACTGTAACCAATCCCTTTGCTTGATTACCACAAAATTTTTTTCAATATTCAGTTCTTGTGATAGGATCCTTGGTAACGTTTTATCACATCCAAGAATTGGTTGGTAATTATAAATAATATATATTTATATTTTTGTGAAAAGTCTTAGATTAAAAATGGAATGTGCTCAACTTAATGACCTGTACTTTTGAGCTACAAAACACAATTCACAGAACAAATTTATTTCCATTGAATTAATGGCATTTCATTTCCCTTTCCTCAACTCCTAGGGAGAAAAAAAAAAGTCCTGTACATCAAAGAGGTTAATATTCTTCTGAAGCAAAGAGTCATGTTAAATAAGTCAATAAATTTTTGCCATTTTTCCCCAGATTAATTTCCTGGGGATAGCCAACTTTTTGTTTTCTGGAAACTCCCATTATATTCTTTAATTTATGTGTAAATGAAAAAGGCATAGTTAAAAACCTGCAAGTTTCTCTTGGAAGAAAGGCAAAAAAGCTAATTACTTTCATTACTTTCTATTAAGTCACTGGCTACCTATTGCCTATTAGATCCTAAATTATAGCTTAATATTGATATTAAAGCATTATTAGCATTATGATCTTTTGAAAACATTTTACCTTCTATGAGAGAACACTAGGCCAAAACACTAAAATTCACACTGACATCTCTGGTTTTTTTTTTTTTTTTTTTTTTTTTTTTTTTTAATGATTGATCTAATTTATTTGAACAGCAGAGTTATAGAGATGAGGGAGAGACATAGAGAGAGATCTTTCATCTACTGATTCACTCCACAAATGGCTGCAATGGTCAGGGCTGGGCCTGCCTCAAGCCAGGAAATAGTTTTATCTACATTCCCCAAGGGTGACAGGGGCCCAGCCCTTCTGCTTTCCCAGGTGCATTAGCAGGGATCTGGATTAGAAGTGGAGCTATTGAGACTCCAAGAGGTGTTCTTTTTTTTTTTTTTTTTTTTTTTGACAGGCAGAGTGGACAGAGAGAGAGAGACAGAGAGAAAGGTCTTCCTTTGCCATTGGTTCACCCTCCAATGGCCACTGCGGCCGGCGCGCTGTGGCCAGCGCACCGCGCTGATCTGATGGCATGAGCTAGGTACTTCTCCTGGTCTCCCATGGGGTACAGGGCCCAAGTACTTGGGGCATCCTCCACTGCACTCCCTGGCCACAGCAGAGAGCTGGCCTGGAAGAGGGGCAACCAGGACAGAATCCGGCGCCCCGACTGGACTAGAACCCGGTGTGCTGGCGCCACAAGGCTGAGGATTAGCCTAGTGAGCCACGGCGCCGGCCCCAAGAGGTGTTCTTAAGGGATGCTGGCATCACAGGCAGTGGCTTAACCTGCTGCACCACAGTGTCAGCCCCACACTGACACATTTTGGTAAATAACAACTCAATGCTGAGAAGGTAGTTCTAACAAATCCTTTGCCTTTGTAAATTGTACATGCAATTGCATAAAATATTTCCCTTGTCTCCTTAAAATGTAACTTTTTTTTGTCAGTGAGGATAGTGTTGATCTATCCAGTCCATCCTAACTTTATTGTAAAAGTGTTGATACTTACCAAACCATGAGAATCTTGGAGGGGAGGCAGAAAAAAAATAAGAAATAGACAAAAATAAATGAAATGAAATGATAACTTGATGAGGAGGCATTCAAATAAAGTCAACATTATTTAGAAGAGTGTAATTTTGTGAAAGTTTGGTGCCACATAATTATTTAAGTATGATCAAGAGGTCCTTGGTCACCTGTCTTCCATTGCCTCCTAAAACCAAATGGGAAAAACTACGTTTAAATTAGACTTCTCTTGGAGCAAAGGCTTAATATCTGCTCTGTAACTAATTAGCAAGTGAATGATGCCCAGAGTTATCCTAAGTCTGTAGAGGATACTACATGAGTTATGCAGAAAATCCTCTCCAGAGCTCCTAAGACAAATGGCATCCCAGGTGCCTATAATGATTTCAGAAATGCTCGCTGACTGCCTCTTAAAAACATTTTCTGCAGTGTAAAATAAGCTCATCATGACATATAAAATATAGGATGTTTAAAAGAAACTTCACTGACACCTGCTTAGGCTCTACCATGTAGCAAAGAGGTGCTAGGGAGCAAGAAAGAATAAAAGGATAAATAAGGAAAGAATTTAACTGATGAGGAAGGGAGAGAATGACACTCAAGGTTTCAGAATCTAAAAATCTACTGTTTCTGACAAAGAGCTTGAAATGGAGAGTGCTGACATGATCCAATGGATATAGTATAAAACCCATAGGGATTTTTCCTTCTTAATCAAAAGACTCTTTGATGTTTTTATAGGCAAAACATTGAGATAACTCCTATGAAAAAGTATGGTAAGTCTCTGGAACCTCTTTAACTGAGAAATGCGATAAATTAAATTTCCACCAACACCAATAACAAACTGGATGAGATCAATTTGTTGTAATAAATGGCAGCAATAGACAGAATCTCTTTGCAATGATTCTCTGAGGCTCTTCATTAGAACACACGGCCATTCCAGTAAAAAACAGCAGAACATTTAGGACTGTGAGCTTTCAGTCTAATGAAGATAAGGAATATCATTAAAAAGATGAAACATTCCTTGCCCAGGGTAATACATCTAAACTAAAAAGCATGGGCATGATATCAAACCAAAGAAGTGTTATGCCTGCCTGAGAAGTGAGAAATGATGGATGAAAACACAAGAAATCAGAAGAAAAATACAGTTTATCACAATCTGGAAAGTACCAGAGGGAAAAGCAGCTAAATCGTGTTCTCTGATCAATACAATAAAATGCCATCAGTAAACCAAGTGAACACCAGTTCCTAGAGGGCACACAGTTTGTATGCTGCATCTCCACATGTTCTAGGCTCCACAGACGGTGCTTCCTGCAAAAAGCTGAGTGTGAATGTGCATTTATCGTAGGCATGATCTTATTAGAAATTTGACAAAATTTTCCCCTCTTTTGGCCAAATATAATTTTAATAAATTAACCCATTGAAACCAATGAAGTGGTTTTATCTTAAGATTTATTTTATTTAAAATGTAGAGTCACAGAGAGAGAGAGAGAGAGAGAGAGAGTGGGAGATAAAGAGAGAGAGAGAGAGGGAGATCTTCCAGCTGTTGGTTCACTCCTCAAATGGTGCAACAGCCCTGGCTGTGGCAAGCCAAAGCCAGGAGCCAGGAACTTCATCTGGGTCTCCCACATGGGTGTAGGGGCCCAATGACCTGGACCATCCTTCGTTGCTAATAAAATACTTTTTACAGAGATTAGAGGCATCCTATGGGATAAATTAAGTATAGAATGATAGTTTTAAAAAACATGAAATAGTGTCCAAGTTAGGTGGCTTGTGCATGAAATTTCTGTTGGCACAGCAGAAAAGGGGAATTTTTAAAACTATTTTAAACTTTTTTTAAAATTTTATTTAAGGTATACAAATTTCATATATACAGATTTAGGAACATAGTAATGCTTTCCACCCTACCTTTTCTGCTATCCACACTCCCATCTAATTCCTCCCTCTCCTATTACCATTCTTAGTTTTTTATGAAGATCTATTTTCAGTTTACTTTATACTCATAAGATTAACCCAACACTAAGAAAGAGTTCAATGATAGTATGAAGAAAAAACACTATTCATCAACAGAAGAGACAAGGGCTGTATGCAATCATCAAATCTCAAAATGTCATTTTCACTCCAATACATTGCATTTTAGGTATTCTGTTAGTTACCACACATCAGAGAAAACATATGGTATCTGTCTTTTTTCACTAAGTATAATGGTTTCCAGTTGCAGCCATCTTGTTGAAAAAGACAGGAATTCATTTTTTTTACAGATGAGTAGTACTCCGTAGTGTGTGTGTGTGTGTATATATATATATATATATATATATCATAAATTCTGTATCCAGAATATCTGGATATCTGGGTTGATTCAATACCTTAGCTATTGTGAATTGTGTTGCAATGAACATGAGTATACATATAACTCTTTCATATGCTGATTTCTTTTGGTTTGGGTAAATTCCCAAGAGTGGGATGGGTGGATCATATGTTGTCTATATTCAGATTTGTGAGGTACTGTCTTTCACAGTGGCTGCTCCAGTTTACATTCCCACCAACAGTGGATTAGGGTAGCTTTCTCCCCACATCCTCCCCATCATTTGTTGTTTGTTGATTTGTGTAGGAGAGCCATTCTAACTGGGATGAATGAAACTTCCTTGTGGTTTTGATTTGCAGTTTCCTGATGACTAGTTATCCTGAGCAATTTTCGTGTCTCTTGTCCAGTTGAATTTCCTCTCTTGAAAAATGCCTGTTCAAGTCCTTTGCCCATTTCTTAACTAGACTGTTTTTTGTTGTTGTTGAGTTTCGTGAGCTCCTAATAGATTCTGGATATAAATGGTTTATCAGTTTCATAGTTTGCAAATATTTTCTTCCATTCTGTTGGTTGTCTCTCCACTTTGCTGAATGTTTCTTTTATGGTGCAGAAGCTTCTCAATTTGATGTAACTCCAAATTTGATTGCCTGTGTTTCTGGGGTCTTTTCCAAGAAGTCTTTAAATATTCCAATGTCTTTCACAGATTACTCAATTTGCTCTAGTAATTTGAAGGTATCAGGTCATAGGTTTAGGTCTTTGATCCATTTTAAGTGGATTTTTTTTAAGGTCTGGATATTCTTTCAGATTTCTGCACATGGAGATCAAGTTTTCCCAGCACCATTTGCTGAAGAGACTGTCTTTGCTCCATGGAGTGATTTTAACTCCTTTTTCAAAGATAAATTTGCTGTTGATGTGTGGATTGATTTCTGGAGTTTCTATTCTGTTCCACTGGTGTACACATCTACTTCCTGCCATTAACAGACTGGATTATAAATGCACTGTAGTATGTCTCGAAATATGGTATTGTGATGCCTCCAGCTTTTTTGTTTGTTTGTTTTAAAAGGTTTATTTATTTGAAAGGCAGAGTTACATAGAGGCAGAGGCAGAAAGAGAGAGGTCTACTACCTACTGTTTCACTCCCTAGATGATCACAAAGGCTAGAGCTTTGCCAAACCAAAGCCAGGAGCCAAGAGGACTGGGTGCAGGGGCCCAAAGTTCTTGGGCCATCTTCTACTGCTTTCCCAGGACAGAGCAGAGAGCTGGATCAGAAGTGGAGCAGCTGGACACAAACCAGTACCCATATGGGATGCTGGCACCATAGGCAGAGGGTGTACCAGCTATGCCACAGCTCCAGCTCTTGGAGCTTTGTTTTTTGTTGTATAAAATTTCTTAAGCTATTTGGAGTCTCTTCTGTTTCCATATTAATTTTTGCATCATTTTTTCTGTGTTTGAGAAGAATATCCTTGGTATTTTGATTGGGATTGCATTGAATCTGTAAATTGTTTTTGGTAATATGAACATTTTGATGATATTGATTCTTCCAACCCACAAACATAGAAAGTTTTTCTGTTTTTTTGTGTTTTCTTCTATTTCTTTCTTTAATATTTTATAATTTTCATCATAGAGATTTTTTTTTATTTCCTTGGTTAAATTTATTCCAAAGTGTTTGACTTTTTTGGAGCTATTGTGAATGGGATTGATCTTTGAACTCCTTTCTCAGCCATCACATTGTCAGTGTATACAAAACTATTGATATTTTGTGTGTTAATTTTATATCCTGCAGGTTTTCCAAAACTATTTTGTGAGTTCCATAGTCTCTTTGTGGAGTCTTCTGTTTCCTGTATATCTAGAATCATGTCATCTGCAAATAGGGATAATTTGACTTCCTCCTTTCCAATATGTTTCCTTTGATTTCTTCTCTTGCCTAATGGCTCTGGCTAAAACTCTCAGGACTATATTGAATAGCAATGGTGTGAGCAGGCATCAGAAAAGCAGATTTTTGTTGGATTAGCAGTCATTGCTCATTTGAAGAAATGCAGTTTAAAAGGGAAACTTATGGGCTCTGCTGTGTAATGTTTCCATGACCATTTATCATATAATTTGTGTATTTAGTCTGCAATATATTAAACAGTCCCTCCTCCCTCGAAAGGCAACTGGGTTGACAGATTGGAGACTGGAAAGCTAGCCTTGTTCTTCAACTACATGTAAGCATGGGCAAAATTAAATAATAGCATCATTCTTCACATTAGCCTTTATGCTGAAATTGAGAAATTCAGTCTTCAAATAGTATTTGATCTGTTCCAGGTAAAATTTAAAATCACATTGAAGTGTTAGCATTTTGCATAACAGTTAAGATTGGTTAAGATGCCCATATCTGATATCAGAGTACTTGAACTTCATACACAAATTGGGACCCCAATCACAGCTCCTTGCCTATATAAACCCTGGGAGACAGCAGGTGCTGTCTCAAGGAGTGGGTCTCTGATACTCATGTGAAAGGAGACCTGTGGTGAATGCTCAGCTCCTTATTTTGGTTGTTACAGTACTGGACATTCTAGGTATTTGGGGAGTGAACCAGTGGATTGGAGATCTCTCTGTTTGTCTGTGTCTGCCTTTGTTTCTCTCTGACTGTTGAATAAATTCATGAATTAAAAATCACATTTGAATCCATGGTATTTTAAAATCTTTTTTTAAAAATTATTTTATTTATTTGAAATAGATGAGAGAGAGAGAGAGAGAGAGAGAGAGAGAATGTACTTCTACCCACTCTTTCACTTCCAAAATGGCTACAGTAGCCAGGGATGGTCCAGGCTGAAGCCAATGGCCAGGAACTCCAGCTGGGTCTCCCACATAGGTGGCAGGGAGCAAAGTACTTGGGCCATCTTTTGCTGATTTCCCAGGCACATTAGCAGGAAGCTGATCTGAAGCTGACTGCTGGATTAAAAACAGTGCTCTAATATGAGGTGCTAGCATTGTAAGCAGCTCTTTAACCCACTATGCCACAATGGCAGATTATACATGTTCAATTCAGTACTGCATATATTGTATTGTTAGAATGTTAGGAAAGGACCAAGAAGCAGCAAAGCAGCTAATGAAAGGCATAGGAATTTTAATTGTAGGGTAATCCTATCATTCCATAAATTTTTATTGTTATACACACACACAGAGTTTTAATTCCCAATGTTTCCTGTCTTACCACAACGTGATTAATTTTAGGTATCGTCTTGACTGAGCTAAGGGATACCCAGATAGCTGATATTTACGTTTCTGTGAGGATGTTTCCAGAACATATTAATATTTGAATAAGCACACTGAGTAAAGAAAATCTACACTCACCAATGTGGATCTCTTAAGGCTATAAATAGAACAAAAAGGTAAATGGCCAAATTTTGTCTCTTCCTAATCTAGTATATCTATTTTTCCTGCCCTTGGACATTGGACCTCCAGGTTCTTGAGCCTTCAGATTCCAGGACTGACCATCAGTGGCCTCTTAGTTCTCAAGCCTTTCACCTTGGACTCAGAATTACAGAAGCTCTCTTGTTTCTCAGGCTTTTAGATTCAGGTGGAATTGCATCTCCAGTTTTAATGTTTCTCCAGTTGGCAGATAACCCATTTTGGAACTTCTCTACTTCAATAATCACGTAAGATAATTACTGAAATATTTATCCTTCTATGTATCCATATCTTTTATCCTATTAGTTCTATTTCTCTGGAGAACTTTGATTAATACACATTATCATATATTTAAAAATTTTGTTTTCATTCTGGTTTACTTTGTGGTCACACCTGTGTAGTACAAACAGATAAGGGCACATCCTCTAAGGCTACACCTGTTTTTTCCTCTCTCAGATATCATCTGGTTGAATTAAAGGAAACTAATTGGATGCCTAAAGAGTGATTCCAGAATTTCCCCTGCTTGCTTACTGGACTTGAAAAAACATGTGGAATTCCTTGAAGTCAGATATGGAAAATCAGCCTGATGATCCACCTGTTGTTTATGTGACCTTGGGCTTAAACTCTTTGATTCTCAGTTTTATCACTTGTAAAACTAAGAAAATATATGTACTTCATAGAATTGCTATGTTTAAATTGAATAACTCCTGTAACATATTGTATTTACTCAGTGCTTGTTAATCATATAAACCACATTAAATGCCTACATTTCATCACAAGAATAACACTGAAGAACATAAATTCTTAATACTGAGGTCATAGGCAATTTCTATGATTTCCAAATTGCTTCACTGTCCTTAGAGAATAACTACATGGATGGACAAAAACGATTTCAACTAAGGGAACTTGGGGGTGTCAGCAAAATTCATCCTTGCACCTAGAAATCAATTCAGAGATATGTCAGCACAGTTGCTCTTTAAATAAAGGACTGTCTAGTACATCATTCTTCATTGCATTTCACACAAACTTTACAAATCTCAGTTGAGCCAAACTGTTCAAGAAGTATTACTCAACATTTGGACCAACATTTGGACTTTTGATACAATCAATTCAATCTGCCATACAACTTCTATTCTTTCACTTGATTTAACATTAGTTTAATGACTACAATAAGTTATTATCTTTCAATTTACAAATTTACTTTGATCAAATTATTTGTCCTTTGGGAATACAAAAGACAACAAATAATATCAGTATTTTAAAAGGAATCACGTCAAAAACCAGTGAATGAAAAATGTTAAATATTCAGTAGTCATACTTGTATTTCAGGTATTGTCCTAATAGAATCTCATCTTATGTTTTTCTTATTAAGTACATAATATCTCAGGCTACATTATCATTTTTCCTGTGTATTAACAATTGGCATACTTTTTCTTCTGCCATTGAATGCCTCTCAGGCAATTTCATCCAGGAAATTCCAATGCTAATTGCATTATTGCTTGCTTTATTTTGCTAACTTATTTGAACTTATTATGTAGTCTTAACACATTCATTTTTTCATGCTTTGTTTCCATGTAGAAGAAAAATAACTCATATAGAATGTTGTGAAGTATTGTTATGCACAAAGAGACCCAGTTACAACTTTATTAAATGTCACAATAGCTATGTAATTGATGTTTTCATGCTGCATTTCCTTTAGAAATTCTTGGCAGATGTTATATATGTACATGTGTATATGTTAGTGATAATTTGGAGAATTGCATAAGAATTTGTGATGGAATAAGAATAAATTATTTTCTCATTTAAAAATATAAGATTCATGCAGCTGGTGTTGTGGTGCAGTGTGTTGAGCTGTTGCCTGTGATGCCAGAATCCCATTTAGCCTCTGATTCAATTCCTGAATGCTCTACTTTTGGTCCAGCTCCCCACTAATGTGCCTGGGAAAGCAGTAGAAGATGGTCCATGTTCTTGGGCCCCTGCCACCCATTTGGGAGACCCAGATGAAGCTCCTGGCTCCTCACTCCTGGCTTCAACAAGGCACAGTACCAGCCACTGTGGTCATTTGGGAAGTGAAATAGTGGATGGAAAATTTCTCTCTCTCTCTCTCTGTCTTTCCCTTTTTATGAAACTCTACCTTTCGGGGCCAGGGCTGTGGCACAGCAGGTAAAGCCACCGCCTGCAGTGCCGGCATCCCATACGCATGCCGGTTATAGTCCTGGTTGCTTCACTTCTGATCCAGCTCTCTGCTATGACCTGGGAAAGCAGTAGAAGATGGCCCAAGTCCTTGGGCCTCTGCACCCACATGGGAGACCTGGAAGAAGCTCCTGGCTCCTGCCTTCGGATCAGCACAGCTCTGGCCATTGCGGTCATCTGGGAAGTGAACCAGCAGATGGAAGACCTTTCTCTCTCTCTCTCTCTCTCTCTCTCTCTCTCTGCCTCTCCTTCTCTCTGTGTGTAACTTTGACTTTCAAATAAATGATAAAATAAATCTTTAAAAAAAGGAGAAACTCTACCTTTCAAGTAAATAAATCAAACTTTAAAAAATATACAAGATTCAAAACTTTTTCAAGAATAGATTAGATTCAGGTCGAATTTTGGCTTTTATGCTAATGTTAGTCAATAAATTGCTATCTAAATATTATCAGTAAATTGTTGTCTTGACCATACTGATTTGTTTGAGGACTTCTAGTTGCTGTTTATTCAAGATTGATAAGACCTTATCTGTTTGGGTTCAAATCTTACCTCTATCATTTTCTAATTGTAAAAGTTTAGACTAATCACTTCATGTATCTGTTTAACACTTTCCTCATTTGTAAGATGTAGATAATAGTATTACCTCATAGGCTTGTTATAAGTATTAACTGAGTTAACATTTCAAAAATATTTAAATAGTGCCTGTCATATATGAATTACCAAATCAATAAGGAAGAAATGATGGAAAACAAAAAATAGAGAAAGAAAATAAGGAATGAAGAAGTTAGGGATGGAAAGAAGCCTGGTCATTTTAATAACATAAAGATATTTAAATAAAAGTTGTTTAAACTATTCAAAAATGACATACCATTTTGTCTTTTAGATGAAAGATGGGAGAGTCTTAACATAAGTTCTACTGACAAAGACCTGGGTTTACGAACTTGGTTTGAGAACCTACTAGAGAAGGTATAAAATGCAGATAGCCAAAAGAATAAAGGAGAGAAGAAAAAATATACTATCAGAGAACTAATAGTTTGGTTACTAAGATGATAGAGGTAACCTCAATTGGTCAGGAAGTAATCATAAGACAAGTAGTCTTAAAGGATGGCATGTCTTCTCTGTTAAAGGTTATTCTAAGTTGAGTTCATTTTGTAAGTTGAATTGTATAAAACAAAAAAAATTCCACTATATCAGCTTAGCATAGGTCAAGAACAGATTCTTTTATATGAAATTGTTAGTCATTGAGAAGAAAATCTGTGGCTTTGTAGCTAACAAACAAACCTTGACCCTTTAGTTAGTGGGGTCAGAAAGTGTAGTGTGTGTCAACACTTTCTGCACAGCAACTTGAGGAACTATTAACATTTGACATCGTGCATTCTAATAGGAGTTCAGATTTCCTTAATCCTTCTTTCAAATATTTCAATTAATTCATGAATATTTAGCTACTAAAAATATGTATGCCCACAAAACAAACTGGAGGTCCAATGTACTACACAATCTACTAGTAGAAATTTTATTGTGACAGAGTGATGTATTTTATTTGTATTGGCTATTTCTACCATTATCTTTTTTAAATTATTTTTTTAAATTTATTTGAGGGGTAGAGTTACAGAGAGAGAGGGAGAGACAAAGAGAAAGGTCTTGCATCTTCTGGCTCACTCCCCAAACAACCACAAGGCCAGATCTGAGCCAATCCCAAAGCCAGGAGCCAGGAGTAAGGAGCTTCTTCTGGGTCTGCTAGATAGGTGCAGGGGCTCAAGAACTTGGGCCATCTTCTACTGTTTTCCTCTGCCACAGCAGAGAGCCGGATCGACAGAGGAGCAGCCAGGACTAGAGCTGGTGCCTGTATGGGATGCTGGCTCTGCAGGTGGAAGCTTAGCCCAGTATGCCCAGGAGGCTTAGCCCAGCACCAGTCCCTCTACTGTTATCTTTAATAGGCACATTTATGATTGTCTTTTAATGTAATGGCTACCCATAACAAAATACATAAAATTATACCTTGCAACCATAAATGCTAACACAGCAGAATCTGCTAACTTATATGCCATTATCTTATCAACAGCAACTAAAATTTATGAACAATATCTAGGATAATAATTTCTAATTCTCTTGTATCAAGTAGAGTGATTTTGGTTGCAAGTACCAGCCAGGATGGCATAAATGATTTCAAAGAATAAGAAAATCTATTGTCTTTAGAGGGAAGACATGTTTCCCAGAAGCCTTCTCTCATCTCACTGGTCACAACGGGTCACAGAACCCCCCCTAAAACAGTGGTGCTCTAAGTGAGGTTTTGGAGGTTCTAGGAACTTAGGAGGAATGCAGGATCTGCAGTCTCACATAAGAACTACTTAATCAGAAAGTCTGGGACTGGGGTCAAACAATCCATGCTTTAATAAGCACTCTGGATGATTTTAATACGTACTCCATTTGGCAAACCACTGCCCTAATCCAATCACTGGGACGGGAATGGTTGCTAGGATTGATTTAAACTGTCAGAATACTCAGCTTGGAGTGAAGATAAGGAAAGGCCTTTCCTGATGGATGGACAAATGAATAAAACCAGTATTTTGTAGGCAGAGAAGACATCAGAGATTGGGACTATGGAAGGCTGAGTGTATAAATGTTGAGAAAGCAAACTATAGGGTGTTCTGATTCCATTCTTATCAAATAATATTTCACGGTAGAAAGCCATAAGCTTTTGAATCCAGACACATTGCATTTGGAAATATGATTCTACCCCTCAGTGAAATAAATAGTAATCTATTTCATTTTTAGGCAGCTCTGTGTTCTCATCTCTGAAATTAGAATAATACTGTTTTTTAAAATGATTTCATGACTAGGACATAACAAGCACTGATTAAATTATAATTTCCAGTCACAATTTCATCATAGCTATCAATGGGCAGGATTAACACTTTTGTGTCTTCTTTTTTTAGGGCATTTCTGACTAGGTAAGTTCAGGTGTGTGAGTAAAATAATGTATCTAATTGTTGTTTTATATCTCAAAATTAACGATATTTCTTTTTCTCTAGATGAACTGTTATTTTTTAAAGCTGGTTCATCTAATGGACTGAATGCCAGATTTCCAAGCATTATTTTTAAAAAGACTTGTTTATTTATTTGAAAGTTACCCATAAAGAGCTAGTCAAAGTTACACAGAGAGAGGAAGAGACAGAGATTCCATATGGGATGCCAGGGCTGCAGTGGTGGCTTTAACTACTACACCACAGCCCCAGATCCTCCAAGCATTTTTACCTCAAACTTTGAAACAGAAACAGCATTTTATTGTCTTGATTAAGTATGGTTTACTTTCCATCAAAAATATCAGTTCATAAATTTGCTAGATTCAGGCTGTGGTCCACCTAGTTAGCTTTTAATTTAAGAGAGTCAAATATAGTTTTTTAAGTATATCTGAAATATTGTATGGAAAGTATATAATACTAAAAAAATTGATTATTTATCTGAAATTCAATTTAACTAGCATTCTGTGTTTTATCGTGCAACCTTACCCAAACTTCCATTTTTCTAGCATGAACCATTACTGGGATTAGCTATGGAAATCAGCTATGGATTCATCAACAAATTTAATCTTCTGATAATCATAAGGGTAAATAGTGTTAATGTTTTAAGGTTCAAGTCACTTGAGTGTGAAATGAAGCTATTCAACTAAAGAATATCTGAGGTGTCCCCTTATTTTGGAACTCTGATTCTCTGAATGTAGGAAGTCTCACAGCTTTGAACCAATGAAAAATGAGATGATGTATTATTTTATGTAAATCAAGAAGTGCTACACAAATATTAAATAAATTAATTAATCAAAAAAAGAAAGCCCTCCTTCAGAATCTATAGAGAAAATACTGATTCCATCGCATCTTAATGTTAAACATGCATTTTATCAATATTTTAAGTACCAATTTTTTTTCCAATAAATTGGTTACATTTTTAAAAATCATTCACTTCTCTCAAGTACTGCCAAGATAAAGTGATATCATGCTTACATATAACAAAATTTTATTGAAGAGAATTTTTAGTTAAGTACAAGTCATTAAACAAAACAAAGAAGGAACAAAATATAGGTTGATTCTGATTTGTAATATACATGCTTAAGAAGACAGATTTAATCATAGAGAGGGAGTAAATGGATAAAATTAAGACACAAGAAGATTCTATATAAATTCTATATATATTTAGATATATTTAGTTTGAAATACATAAAACTGCTTTTTCTGAAGGTTAAATATCAATAATTTCACATAGCTCAACCTAAGAGAATGACTTTCAAACACTTTACAAGTTGAAACTAGCTCTTTAAGCTTAATGTTATTGTAGATTTATGACCTATGGATTCACATATAATGATGTTTATTGCAGCAATATGTAATTTGAAAATTAGAAGCAATTTTAATATACCCTAGTGTACACGTAGTTAAGAAGAGTGTAATTCATATATGTTTATATAAAATATTGTTTAGTTTTTAAAATGTTTATAATTATTTGTACTACTTTATAACAAAGTTTAAATAAAGGAAACAAGCAATCCTATATGTGTAATATAATCTTAATTATTATGAAAGTACATAGAAAACCTCTCAAGAAATACATTAGAGTACTACTCTAAGTAGTACTTATTTACATGATTTTTTTCTGTATGTATCAAATTTTCTATTAGATCATTAATGGCTTATCTTTGTTCAATAGAACATGGACAGAGATGGTCACATATCAGCTCCATGCAGAAGCTTTGCAAGCTTTTCTTGTCTTGCTTGCACACTTGCCTTCCATCATGAGGACAGTGTGTTCAAGTTCAAAACTGCGCCTTGTAAATTCTCATTATAAACTATGACTGCCCTCAAAGCTCCAGTGACACATCTATAACATTTTGCAGACTGAATGGCTTGGTTAGCAGGCAAACCTGGATAGGAAATAAGCCAGCAAGAATAATAATAAATCAAATGTAAAATACAAATATTGATATGTGCCAATCAAGTGCTTGAGTATTTGAGGGAGAAGGTCTTCAGGGGTCACAGCCTAGAGAATGCCTCAGATATTCTAGAGAAAGGTGATAGACATCAGTTCTAACCCATTGTTAATCTTAGAAGAAGTTAAGAAGTTTGAGCTTTCCAGGTGAGTTGAACAAGAGAAGTGAGAAAGAGGCCTTTCTTTTCCTTTAGAAAAAGGATCAAATTAGTTAATCATTCACATCTATCAGTAACATATTTTTGAGCATACCTGTGCCAACATAGACCTATTTACTTATTTCAAAATATTTGTTCTCACCATTATAATCTTATTATTAAATGTTATAAAACACACACATGTTTCTGTAAATTGACATAAAAGTGATTAAAAAGCTTGTCGTACTGATAAATCTTCATATTTCCATTAGTTTGTAGCAAGACATATACCCTTAGAGAAAAGTTTATTATCACAAATATTAAATCCAAAGCCATATTTGAAATGGATTTGTTGATAATTTCAACTTTGGAAGAAAATGTGTCAACATAAATGAATAATTATTTTTTAGTCTTCTAACGTGGCTTAAAGCCCGTACTAGGAGTAGGAAAAACATTTGCTGTGCCAGTTTCTTCTTGTCTTTCACTCTACATTACATTTGATTTGTGATTTTTTTTCTAGAATCTTTTTAAGCTTTCCATTTAAACTGTAGTTGGAAGTGATCTCTTTTTCTTCCAATTGCCTTAGCACTGTGAATGTGTACATCATTCCTCTGTCAATGATTAGTTACAATCTGCATATTGTTGGGTATCGTTTTTGTGCCTTGTTCTCAGTTATTTTGTATCCAATCTTATCCAAGGTACATGCCTAAAAATGTTTATCAACTAGGGAGTGAAAAAGGAAGGAAAAGCAATTTTCACATAGATAAAGAATATGCCTTTCATATTCAGATAGAAATTTAATCTACTGAATTCATTCCTGTCTAAAGAAAGCCTTTAATTACACTGAACTTTCAACAGTAATGATAGAAGTGCTTTCCTATGAACTCCCTGCCACCCCAATAGGATGATGATGCATATTCCACTGAAACCTGACCCATCACATTATTTTCTCTTAATTTTACACCATATAAGTTGTCTAACATTCGGTAAGCTGGCCACAAAAGAAATCCCCGGAGGTGGGCTAAAATAATTCAGTGAAAGAAAGTGTCTAAATTTAAAAAATTTCAGAAAATACCTACTTTTAATGTAATAAAGGGTGCTAAATGTACATGAGCTGATCTCCTTTACTACTCTTTTAGCACATGAGCAAATCTATAATTCTTGTGTTTCATAAAACTATTTATTTTTAAAGTAGTATTTTTGAAAATACTAGTTTCAGCAATAGAAAATATCAGCTATTTCACAGAGAACCTCCAACAAAATTTTCCAACAAGCTGGAAATTTTTCCCAAAATGTTTATAGTGAATATTTTTTTAAAAAAAAATAGCAATAGGGGCCGGTGCCGTGGCTCAATAGGCTAATCCTCCACCTAGCGGCGCCAGCACACCAGGTTCTAGTCCCGGTTGGGGCACCGGATTCTGTCCCGGTTGCCCCTCTTCCAGGCCAGCTCTCTGCTGTAGCAGGGAGAGCAGTGGAGGATGGCCCAAGTGCTTGGGCCCTGCACCCCATGGGAGACCAGGAGAAGCACCTGGCTCCTGCCATCGGATCAGCACAGTGCGCCGGCTGCAGCGTGCCAGCCGCGGCGGCCATTGGAGGGTGAACCAACGGCAAAAGGAAGACCTTTCTCTCTGTCTCTCTCTCTCACTGTCCACTCTGCCTGTCAAAAAAATAAATAAATAAAAAAATAAAAAAAATAAAAAAATAGCAATAGAACCAATGAATTCACAGAGCAACACAGGCCAAATCTAACAACAACAAAAAAAAAATCACAAGAGGAATGGATATTGTGGTGCTACAGTTAAAATGGCACTATGATAACCGTATCCCATAGTGCAGTACTATATTAAGTCCTGGTTTGGCTTCTGATCCAGCATCCTATTAATGTGCACCCAAGGAAGCAACAGATAATGGCTTATGTACATTTGTACCTGCCACCCATGTGAAAGACTCAAATGGAGTTCTGGGATCCTAGCTGTGGCCCAGCCTAGGCCCATCTGTTGTGGACATTTAGGAAATAAAAAGGCATATAGTGGGTCTCTCTCTCTCTGTTGCTATGCCTTTCACATAAAAACTTTTTAAAAATCAGAATAAATTTTCATATATGTCATATCCCATTTCTTCTGAAAAATCTTATACTGTGAATTTTTAAAATTACAAGATTGTTACACAATCTTCAGTTAAAAGAGAGTTAACAAAAAGTATATTTCATTCAAGAGTTAACGTAGACTTGGCACATTTAAAATCCTCCAGAAATGTTTTATGATAAGTTGTTGATAACAACCTGGGAATTTCCTTACCTTGTGAATCCCACCTGCATGAGAGGAAGTCAGATAGCCACAGGCATCCCTTAAAAGTTTTAACAAGGCCCTTTTGCTTTTATTTCCCCTCCCCTCCACACCTAGGTGTTTTCCATTTTTAGCAGGACTGTGGTGTTTAGTGAGACATGAGCTTCCAAATACATTATATCTTTCATTGGGATAAAATTAAAAGATTATATATACCTTCTATTTTCATGCTATACATAAAGAAATAAAATACCAAATATGAATAACCACATTTTTAATGCAAGTTGGGAGTGAAATGTGGCTGTAGATACTTTTTTTTTTTTTTTGGGGGGGGGGGTGTTAGTGTTGAATGCACGGTACAAATAAGATTACCAAGGTCCCTGACATCTGCTGCTATAATGGTAAAAGAGCATGACAGAGATGAAGACATGGACAAAATGTTTTAACCAAAAAATTTTAATACTCCAAAATGTCAATACTGGTTTCAGATTACTAAGGTGTTCATCCAGCAATATACAGTTCTTTAACTTCACCACCAGTTTGTAAGAACTGATTCTAAAACAATAATCAATTGTGGCACATATTTAGAATTTAGGGTCCATTTTGTCCCTTAACATCCTTAATTCTCTCAGACAAAATCTAGCAAACTCCCTGAAGTTTCTGAACACTAGTTTGAGTCACTTGAGAAAGACACAGCTTCTAAAAGAAGTAAAACCACATAACCTCTGAGTGATACTGGCAAGAAAGATGAGTAGACATTAAAGGCACATTCCTTGCCTTCTAAAATAGGGTATATGGTGTGATATACACATAATCACACTCATACCATGCATTGTAAAAGGACAACACTACATAAAGTGACAGATCAGGGCAGATGACAATATTTATTTCAAAAACTTTAGTCTGAAGCAGTTTAACTGATTAATGGCAATTATGTTTCTCTTAAAATTAATAGGAAATGGCCTTAATTTTTGAGTTGGGGTGTTTCTAAACACCACAATCAATAACCACATTATCAAAAAATAATGAGAGTCTTTCAGGAAAAAATTAAAGATGAAAGTGTGAGAAACGTACTTACTGTTGATAATTTGAGTCTACCAGCATTCTTATTTATTAAGTGTGATCTTTGAAACTCTCATTTAATTCTGGAAATTATGTTAGAATGGTTTAAACTTTTCTTGCTATTTGTCCAACCCATAAAAAATCAAAATACAATTCAGTGAAAGTAACTTTTTTTATGTGGTAAAAAACAGATAAAATGAAAACCAGTAAAAACTGCCTAAAAGATTAACACTTCAACTCCCATTGATGCAACAAACAGGTCCCTAGATTCACCTGAAACTCTTCTGGTCTTCCGTGGAGCACATGTGAGTGCTGCATCGTATTGTTTCCAGTCCCACAGAGAGAACAACCACTGTGCTGTCTTTGGCAGCCCAGGCTAAGGGCAGTCATGATGGGGCAGAATCCAAGGCAGCTTGTTCTTAGAATTATCTAACATGCACAGTGTGGTCCCTAGATGAGTATCCTGAACACAACCTGATGTGACAGACAGAATAATGTCCCTTCAAAAATGTGTACATTCTAATTGTTGAAATGTGCTAATGTATTACCTTACATGACAAAGGGGACTTTGCAGAAGTGATCAAATCAAGGATCTTGAGAAGGGAAGAGAATCCTCAGTTACTCAAGTGAGCCCCATATAGTCACAAAGGTCTTTATAAAAACAAGGATGCAGAGTCAGGAATTGGAGTCAGAAGGAGATTTGAAGCTATTACACTGTGGCTTTGATGATGGAGCAAGGGGTCCTGAGCTCAAGAATGAACACAACCTTTAACTTCCATCTTCTAAAATTACAAGATTACAATTTGTGTTGTTCAAAGCTACTAAGTATGTGGTGATTGTCATAGTAGCCAAAGAAAATTAATACACTTGGAAACTTTTTTTTTTTTTTTTGACAGGCAGAGTGGATAGAGAGAGAGAGAGACAGAGAGAAAGGTCTTCCTTTTTGCTGTTGGTTCACCCTCCAATGGCCGCCGCAGCCTGCACACTGCGGCCAACGCACCGCGCTGATCCAATGGCAGGAGCCAGGTGCTTCTCCTGGTCTCCCATGGGGTGCAGGGCCCAAGTACTTGGGCCATCCTCCACTGCACTCCCGGGCCACAGCAGAGAGCTGGACTGGAAGGGGGGCAACCGAGACAGAATCCGGCGCCCTGACCAGGACCAGAACCCGGTGTGCCGGCGCCGCAAGGCGGAGGATTAGCCTAGTGAGCCGCGGTGCTGGCACACTTGGAAACTTTTTAAAAGTTTGAATTCCCAGGAAACAACTAATACTTGCTGAATCATTAAGTTGGAGTTTAACAAACCTTTCAAGTGATTCTAGTGCACATTAATTTGGAGACCTACTGCTCTATCTCATTTCATCCCCATATATGCAGCACTTTGCTTAAATTTATGGTATAAAATATGCATTTTTCTGAGACTTGTGATACTAAAGAAGTTAATCATAAAGTGAACAATAAAGATAAAGGAATATGTAATGGTTATCTGTTGCTGTACACAAATTTACAACAAACAAAGCATTTCACTATTTCTGTGGGTCAGGAGTTTAGTTCAAGCTCAATTTGATCTTTAGCTGCAGGGCCTCTCCCAGGGCTGCAATTAAGTTCTCAACAAAGACTAGGGGCAGAGAGGGCGGGGACTTATCTGAAGGCTCAACTGGAGAAATGTCTGTTTCTCGCTCACAAGTTTTTCTAGAACACTGAGACAAAGGCCTCAGCTCCTGGAAGGCTGCTAACTGGGTGCCTCATTTCCTTGCTTCATGAACCTCTTCACAACGTCAAGTTGCTTAACCAAAAAAAGCAAGAGAGGAATCTTTTCAGACTGTCAAACTATAGAATATAGACTTTAGTTATCAAGATGAAAGCTACAATCGTTTGTAACCTATTTGTGGAAGTGAAATCCCACCATTTTTGCCCGATTCTGTTGGTTAGAAGCAAGTTAGTGAGTCAATCCATACTTACTCAATGGTAGGAATACGAAAGTTGGACGAGGCTAGAAGAGAACCTTCTTGGCATGGGCCTCACAACAGTGAGATATCACAGCTAACCCTAACTGAATACTTCAATATTTTATCAGTATTCTCTATATTTATTCTTCCAAATTTTACACTTTTTTAAGAAAAACTCAAGTATTAAAAAACCCACTTTCACCGTCTTCCTCAGATTTCCCCTTAAGAATCAGATTTGAAAGCTGTTCTTTAAAACACGGTAGTATATCATTCAAGTCTGTCCCTGTCTCTTTGGCATAGAATCCACTTGGTATTTAATGTATTAACAATAAATCAAATTATTCTATTTGTTAGTAATCAAACAATTCTCATATAAAATTTATATGAATTATTTAATAATAAGATAAAAATCTGCATATATGAAAAAATCCAGGAATACCACAAACAGGATCATATTAAGCAATAACATTCATAATCAAATACCTCATTCCTTACAGCAGAAATACTCTTTACTGAAATACTAAATTAATGTGTAACTTTATCTTAGGAATCTTTTCTGTTCCTGAATCTTCATCCTAAAATCATTTTAAATGTGGAGAGTGAATCTGACATGTTAACCAATAGAAATCTTATTTTCCTTGTATGTAATGCTGTTGGTATTAATTAAAATGCTATAGTGTAGGTTGGAATTCAAGTAATGTGCATGTCATTTTTTAAAAAAAATATTCTATTTATTTGTAAGGCAAAGTTGAAAGGAAAGACAGAAAGAGAGAAATTCCATATGGTAGGTCACTAGAGAAATGGTTGATATGGCAAACTACAGATTTAGAAATTTTTATTTGTATTAAGTTTATGCCAAATGAAATACATAGAATGGCTAGAGAAAAAATGTTATAGCCGTACCTCATATTTTAACTTAGATAATAAAAAAGGAGAAAGTTTAATTGATTCCAACACTTTGTAATTAAGTGAGAAACTTAAGAAAAACAAGTTTTTGGAAAGGAAATACAACCATAACTATTTATATTCTGAATACCACCACTCTTTTTCAACAACAGGACATGTAGAACAAGTGAGTTTTCCACAAATAGAAGTAAAAAATCAAACTGAATAACAAGTTTTCCACTATGAGACTGCCAACATGAGAGCCATGGAAAGTTATACATTTCTCTTCTTCCGGGAAAACAGGCTATTGGACATCCAGGTGGTGAAGAAGCAAGAGCAGCAGTATGTTCACAAAGTGCTGAATATCTCAGAGTCCCATCCCAGAGGATGACCAAAAAATTATAGTTCCTCCAATTCTCTATTCCTATTCTTTCTCAGAAGTTTTGTGTTAGCTTTTACTAGCTTCTGCTCACAGCAGCAAATGATCCAAGCTCACTGGCTCACTCTAGGAGATCATTTCTAATTTCTCACATTACATGTTGCTACAGCTGTATTTGTGTTCTATTCTGTCCAGATTCAGGTTAAAGGGGTAGCCCCTGTGTCATCAGAAACAGAAAAAAAAAAAAAAAGTATAGCTCTTCACAATGATTCTTAAGGCCCCTAACTGAAAATAGTACCCATTGATTCCAAATCCAGCCACCTAAACGAGCCATAAGTACTAAGACAGGAATATCAAATCCAGCAAAAAGGGGTATAAATATTGAACAATAATGGAGCCTACACTGAATTCTCACACCCAAATATGATCAGCTCAGGATTTCCTTCTTATGGACAAAGAAAGACAGAATTGAGCAGCTAGGTCTTAACTCTTCCTTTCCCTGAAATAATTCCCCTTTGTCAGGGTACAGAGGTACAAATTAACTCCAGCAGAAGTGGATCGGCTCCCTTTGACTCAGTGGAGTGGCTTCTACTGTTATTGTGAAAGTCATATATGATCATGATAAAAAAAAATTCTAAGAGTAATAGAAAGCAACATCCTGGATAATAAAATAGCTCTATTACATCTTTCAATCCTACTCCCCAGAGATATCCATGGCAGGCAATTTCTCAAATATCATTCTAGAAATTGAATATATCCTGTATGTGAGCTTCCTCATTTGAAAGCTGAGAAAAACACACCACTTCATACTTAGGAGTATCAAATGACTTAAGACATATACCGCATTAAAAAAAAAAAAAAAAAAAAAACACTTTACACTTGGCATTTGCATGTGTTAGCTAAGCATTGCCAAGCATTGTTCAAAATGCTTTTCATGTATTAGCAACCCTTCCCCCTGCACATATTCCATTACGATCATTACCTCCATCATACACTTTGTTTCATACTCATCTTGGAATAGTTTTGTATGTTAATGTAGGAACTTATTTTTTGCACTTTTTTTTAAACTTTTATTTAATGAATATAAATTTCCAAAGTACAGCTTATGGATTACAATGGCTCCCCCCCCCCATAACTTCCCTCCCACCTGCAACCCTCCCCTTTCCCGCTCTCTCTCCCTTTCCATTCACATCAAGATTCATTTTCAATTATCTTTATATAAAGAAGATCAGTTTAGTATATATTAAGTAAAGATTTCAACAGTTTGCACCCACATAGAAACACAAAGTGAAAAATACTGTTTGAGTACTAGTTATAGCATTAAATCACAATGTACAGCACATTAAGAACAGAGATCCTACATGAGGAGTAAGTGCACAGGGACTCCTGTTGTTGACTTAACAAATTGACACTCCTGTTTATGGCATCAGTAATCACCCTAGGCTCTTGCCATGCATTCAGATCCGGCTGAAAAGCCCATGAGACTATTTCAGGCATGGAAAGCCAAGATACTCTGGCAAAAAAAAAAAAAAAAAAAAAAAAAAATGACCTAAATGAAAGATCTCCATGAGTGAGATCCCAGTGGAAAGAACAGGTCATCAAAGAAGGAGGTACCTTTCTCTGAAGGGAGGAGAGAACTTCCTCTTTGACTATGACCTTGTCTAAATATGATCAGAGTCAGTGAACTCAAAAGGCTTCCATAGCCTTGGCAACTCATAACAAGAGCCTGGAAACTTATTTTTGAAAGGCTGTGAGTATCCCATTGATTGGATTTAATATTGACTCAATCAAAAGCCTTTCTGGAGAATTTTCTTACTGTTTTGCTATAACAAAGAACACAGAAACACACTTCATGAAAAGTACCCATTCCTAGAAATGAAATCACCAGGTCAAAAACCGTAATTTTAGATGATTTTGTCAAGTTGTCCCTGAGATAGTCATTGGTGCTTTTACTAAGCTTCAGGTTCCAGTTTTATTCTTTCCTCCTTTACATAAAAATAGCCATGTGACTTACTTTGGCTGATAAAATGCTACAAAATACTACAACAAGGTATCACCTCACTCCAGTTTTAATGACTATTATCCAAAAATCAAAAAATAACAAATGCTGATGAGGATGTGGAAAAAATGGTACCCTAGTATACCATTGTTATGTATGCAAATTGTTACACCTATTAGAGAAAACAATATGGTATTTCCTCAGAAAACTAAAAATGGATCTACCATATGACCTCACTATCCTACTCTTGGGAATAAATCCAAAGGTAATGAAATCAGCATATGAAAGAGATATCTGCTTTCCCATGTTTATAGCAGTCCAATTCGCAATAACAAAGATATGGAATCAAGCTAGATGCCATCAAATGATGACTGGATAAAGAAAATATGGTATATATACACATTGGATATTACTTAGCGATAGAAAAAAAAATAAATCCTGACATTTGCAACAAAATGGATGGAACTATAGATCATTATGCTAAGTGAAATAAGCCAGTACCAGTAAGACAAATAGCATATGTTTTCTCTTATTTGTGGAAGCCAACATATAAAGAATATAAAAATCATATAGATGTCACATCGCTTGGTATATAAATATAGCTTCACTAAATCATACCATGTATATGACAATATACTCCTCTTTCCCCAAGTTAAGATCATTATTATGAATCCCTCACTTGGTGGAATTAATCTCTCTGTTTTTAAGAAAAAACTATGTGAGCATATATATAAAATCTACATATGTGGCAAAATGTTAAGAATTATTAAATCTACACATTAAAAAAATTTATAATAAAAATGCACAACATTTTCATCGCAAGCTGCCTCCCCCTACCACAGTGACAGAGAGTGTTGTACTAATGGTTGCTCCAGTATCTTGGTGCTTTAGTGAGGACAACATGAAGGAGTCTGCCTTCCCTGCTGATCTGAGCAGGACATGCAGAAAAAAAAAAAAAAAAAAAAAAAAAAAAACATGTGTTTGGGTTTTTCACAGCTAACTTGGCTCCTCCTGATTAAGACACTCTTCTGTTATCAACCAACACAAAAGTAGACATCAAAGCCTTCAGATGACTTGGGCAAATTCTCCAAAATAGTCACCACCAGAGCAACTGCTCATTCCCACCTCTGGAAAAAGTGAATAGACACATACAAATGACGCTTACCAGGCAAACAGGTAGACTCGTTAATTATCTAGAACACCCAGTGTTACAATGATAACCTCTTTTTCTTTTTTTTCTGGAATTGCTGCTTGCCTGGCCATCTGTTGCTCACATGGTGTACTTGGCAGAATTCTAGACTGTTTCCCCACGAGTTCCAACCCAAATCCCCAGGACTGAAAATACCATCAGATGTCATACCAATGATTAGGTTATATCACATAGGAAAAAGGATTTTTTTTTTCTTTATGGATGTAGCTGGGAGAACCAATCAGTTGACTGGGTTAATTAAAAGTGTCTTCCAAATGGGCCTCATAATCACATGAGCTATTTAAAATCATTTTTCTCAGCTGGTAGCAGAAGAGGTAGTTAGAGATGCAAAGCAAGAGAAGCATTTGAGGGGCCAGCATTGTGGTTCAGTGGGTCAATTGCTGCTTATGGAATTTCATATTGGAATGTCAGCTTCTTATTTTTTTTAAATTTATTTGACAAATAGACTTAGACAGTGAGAGAGAGAGAGACAGAGAGACAGAAAGAAATATCTTCCTTCCATTGGTTCACCCCCCAAATGGCCACTATGGCCGGAACTACGCCGATCCAAAGCCAGGAGCCAGGTGCTTCCTCCTGGTCTCCCATACAGGCACAGAGCCCAAGCACTTGGGCCATCCTCCACTGCCTTCCCGGGCTACAGCAGAAAGCTGGACTGGAAGAGGAGCAACCGGGACTAGAACCTGACACCCATATGGGATGCCAGTGCTGCAGGTGGAGGATTAACCAAGCCGGCCCCCATGTCAGCTTCTTATTAATGCTTCTGGGAATAAGCAGATGATGTCCCAAGTACTTGTGTCCCGAGTACTTGGGTGACCTGGATGGAGTTCCTTAGCTACTGGCTTCAGCCTGGCCTGATCTGGCTATTGTGGCCATTTGGAGAACAAAATAATGGATGGAAGATCCCTCTCCCTCTCCCTCTCTCTCTCTCCCTCCCTCTCCTCCTCCCCCTCTCCCTCCTCTTCTCCCTCTCTTTACATTTTAATAAGTAAACTAGAACCCAGCGCCCATATGGGATGCCGGCAATACAGGTGGAGGATTAGCCAAGTGAGCCATGGCGCTGGCCCACAAAAGATTTTCTTCTTCAGATGTAGAAATCATGTTTGGCTCGATCTTCCTAACCACTACCAAATTATAAATTTCTAAGTGCCAAATAATTCATTTTCAGGTGTTTTAATGTAACATAAAATGTTCCATGATTGAAAACTATTACAGAAATATGACAAAGTAAAACTTATACTTCTTCCTGATTTAAGAGCTTTGTCAGAATATCATTGAATATTACAATGAATTTGTTTGGTGTAAAGAATTTGCTAATATTTTCTTTGATAGTATTTGGTTCTTTATTTAGGAATAACAAAATTGTAACCACCTACCTGTTCTAGTGAAGATGCCTAGGTATTATAAGGTGTAGCTGACAAACAAAAGCATGTTCCAAAATGGAGAGGTCACTGTTATGATTAGTCATTCTGTAATAGTTTCTTCTCTTGTGATTCTGTGGATTTCAAAGAAAATAGATATCTGACCGAGATACAAAGTGCAATTTTAAGGTTAGTGTTTCTTTCTCATACCATATCAGAGGTCATAGAACTGAGACAAATGCTTGTCACTTAAATCTATGTAGGTATTTATGAATCAACTATAAAATTTTGTTCAGGGGCCTGCGCCATGGCTCACTTGGTTAATCCTCCGCCTGCAGCACTGGCATCCCATATGAGCGCTGGGTTCTGGTCCCAGGTGCTTCTCATTCAGTCCAGCTGTCTGGTGTGGCCCAGGAGGGCACTGGAGGGTGGCCCAAGTGCTTGGGCCCCTGAACTCACATGGGAGACAGGGAGGAAGCACCTGGCTCCTGGTTTTGGATCGGCACAGCGCTGGCCGTGGCGGCCATTTGGAGAGTGAGCCAGTGGAAGGAGGACCTTTCTGTCTCTCACTGTCTAACTCTACCTGTAAAAAAAAAAAAAAAAAAAATTCAAATGTCATGAATGTCAATGGGATATGGTCTGGATTCCATTTTCTGAATAAGAAGTACAACATTATATACCAATTATTCCAATCACTTTTATGACAATGTGCTACATTTGTGTATGAGTATGTTTCACAGACAGAATTTTATAAACCCAAAAATGAGGTGTCACGTACAGCAGGACAAACAGAGAAGAATTCTCAAACTGATTGACTATATTTGCCTGTGAACTGAATTGTCTACACTCAAACTTATTTCCTGATCTGAGTTTAGCAGACTTGAATATAAATATAATTAGGTCCATACCAAATACCAAGAGCAGCTGATTTTTCATGGACACAAGTATATTTCTTCATGGCTTAGTGAACTCTCCCCAAAGTTAATTAGTTTTTACTGAGCTGGCTTATGATCTCCATGAATTTTGAGAGCCTCCTTCATGTGTCCAGAAACAGGAGCTTGATCCAGTTTGAGATCCCACATCTTCCATGTCCTCACCACAGAACAGAGCAGTTTTGGCCTGCATACATGCATCTTTGGCAACATCTCCAAACGAGAGTCGTACATGTCTAGGCATTTCAGTTTAACACTGTAAAACTGTAACTGACAACATATTTCTCTTAAGGATGACAAATAAGAGCAGAGATTTATTTCCTGGATTAACTTCTTGGACAGATTTTTGCCAGTTATACCTTGAAATCTGATACAGATGTCAATCAGCTAATTGACTTAAGGTGAAAAGGGAGACTGACCTCATAAGTCGCCTCATATCATCATCTTATCCAGCTCCTAATCATCCATGTGGGATAGAAATGTTCAAAATTTGTTTAAATTGGCGATTCAAAGAGAAAAGCCTATGCACTAACATTCATGAAGCAAAGCAAATATTTCAAGGGACTAAAGGAGTTTCTGTTTAGATAACTTTCATTTCAAGATTGAACTATTACTCAATTTTAGTTTAAAATTCTTATTTATTTTATTTATTTAATGTAAGTTAGTTTCAGAGAACACAGTTGAGTGAAAATGTATTTTTGAATCACGTGTGATTTATTTTAAGAGTATATTAGTTTTTCCAAAGAAAAATAAGAGTTATCTCCATACAGCCTTGCTACAAAAACATAACTGTGTAATGTCTTAGACATTAAAAAATTGTTATAGTAATTGCTTCCCTTTTGCATTTCCTAAGCATTGATTTTTTTTCCCATAGAGCTCAAATAGAAGTGAATGTATGAGTATGACAAGCAATTTCCATAACTTCGGTACCCAGGCATATCTGTTTATCCCAATGAGGCATTGATTATGCTACCACTATTCCAAAAATAAATACTGGTTTGCTAAATATTGCATCAAGGGCAATAAAAGTAGTATGATATATTTGTTTTGCATTACCAATTCCCAAAACTACTATTCAATTATTTCTTGGTTTTGTAATAGTATACTGTAATTCAATAAATCAGATCAGAATTAGAGATATTTTCAACTGAAATTAAAGAAAATAAGACCAAATTCATTTATACTTTCTTTTGTGGTGAAACTATTTAATATAAAGGATGGAGATATCTTTTCATCAACTATATTGGAGGGCAACAAATATGAATTAGAAAGAGATATCAGGATGTTTGAGTTTATGTGACCTATAATGGATCTGTGTGTTTTTAATTTGAAAAGTTTTAGCCCTAAAATTTCTGAATAATCTCCAAATTATTTTATGCTTTCAGAAAAAATAGAGAAGAAACAATTATTTCTAATAGACAATGGAGTTTTAATTCATTCTCGAGAAGCACAATGTGATGTTACTCTCCATTCTGAAGTATATATCCTTTTGGTATAATCTGATCTTCCTCATTAAGTTCTTTGGGCATTCTCAAGTAGATTAAAAATTTACTTTGTGGAATAACTATACATAAAAATTGAAAGTCAAAGAAGTAAGGGAACTAAACCCTCAGATGTGGCTTATAACAATTTCTGGGCTGGAACACAGATCTTCAGGCTTCAGCTTTGTTTTCTTTATTGTAACAAATAAGTTTCTTTCAAAGTCATCTGAGGACTCATGCTAAAATGGCATTGCTGTAGCAACCCGAGAGATTTGCTCACACAGAACTTATTAAAACTCAAAGAACATAAAAAAAAAACTACACCCAAAATTTGCAACCACTATTTTAAAAATCAGCATTTGTTTTGCAAACTTTCCCAAGGGGTTTATATACAGTTGTGTTAATCAGTTTTCTGTTACCTTCGTGTCTGTCACCAGACTACTGAAGGAGAACGACACAATTTTATGAATTCCTTCAGCTGTAAAATTCATGGCCTATAACTTAACTGGACCTTCACATCCCGGATTGTTTGTCTGGTTTTCTTAGTCAATCCTTTTGTACTTTTTGTTAAGTGCTTATAGAAAACTTCCTAACTTCTTGAAACTTTCCTCCTGCAACCTTCCTTGCCATCATCAAGTAGTTTGACTAATAAATTGATTATTACTTACCATGTAGTAGATCAATTATTTATTTCTGTTACACAAGTATAAAATCAATTCAATTTATACTTTCTGAAAACCTGACACCATATAGTGATTCAATACCACTTGTATATCTTCTAAGCAAAAATATTAAATAAATAAAATTTCAATGACCAAATACCAGAACATTAATCATCAAAGTTAAGCCTGTCTTTGTCCCATAGATTATTAAATATTTTAAATTAAATTTAAAAGATTAAGTTACATATTTCACATACTGCATTTATTTACTTAAGACCTATTATTTATTTGAGAGGGAAACAGAAATGGGAGAGAGAGAGAGAGAAAGAGAGCGAGCAAAAGAGCCCTTCCATCTGCTGGTTTGCTACCCAAAAGGCCACAGCTGTCAGAGCTGGGCTAGGGTCAAGCCAAGAGTCAAGAACTCCATTTTCATCTTGCATGTGAACAGGGAACCAAGTCTTGGGCCACCCTTTGCTGCCTTCTCAGGCACATTAGCAGGAAACTGCATCAGAAGCAGAGTAGCCAATACTCAAACAGGCTCTTGAACATAGGATGCCAATGCCACAATTGGCCTAACTCACTGTGCTACAAGCCAGACCCCATACAGTATTTAGTTAGATAACTTATTGTGCATGAACAAATTCTAACAACTGAGCTAATCAGAAGCAGCACATATTGAGAAGAGACCACATGTACATGTTGATTCATGGTCATGGGGATGATGAGCCAGATAGAGCATCAGAAGCCACTCAAAGACAATGACATGGGTCTGGCTCCACCGAGTTACATTTGTGCAAAGGTGGAGGGAGGTAAGCAGGTAGAGAATAACTAGAGTGGGAGCTGTCTACAGAAGCAAGTAGGCTAGAGAGGAGAATCAAGAGTAGGTACTATGAAACACTCCAACACTTGCACAAGTATACAATGTGTACTGGTCCAATCAGGGCAAGTAGCATCTCCATCTCCCTATCATCACCCCATGTTCAGAGCTTCAGGATCCTGTCTTGTGGTCATTCATGAATTTTTACATACGGGGGAAAGTTGTGAATTCTGAAAGTCAGCATAAATCCCAGGAAAGCAAAAAAGTTTTTAGAAAGTATAAATTTATACTGTTTCTTGAGAAAACAGTAATTGTGACAAGATTTGCCATCAGGGGTCAGTATTGAGGCACAGCAGGTTAAGCCAGCCCTTGCAACACCAGCATCCCCTATTGGAGCATTGGCTCACACTTCAGTGCCAGCTGCTAGGCTTCTGATCAAGCTCCCTGCTAATGTTCCCAGGAAAGCAGCAGAAGACAGCCCAAGTACTTGAGCCTCTGGCACCCACATGGGAGACCCAAACACAATTCCTGGCTTTGCCTCTGTTTCTCCCTCTCTGAAACTCTGCTTTCAAATAAGTGAAAGAGAGAGAGAGAGAATATTCCATCTGCTAGTTTACGCCCCAAATGGCTACAACAGCCAGCACTGGGCCAGGCCAAAGCCAGGAGCTTCATCTGGGGCTCCCATGTGAGTTCAAGCACTTGAGCCATCTTTCAGTGATTACCCAGATGTATTAGTAAGGAGCTGGATCAGAAGGAGAACAGGGGCCAGCACTGTGGTGCAGCTGGTTAAAGCCCCCACCTGTAGCGCCAGCATCCCATATGGGAGCGGCTTTGAGCCCCAGCCGTTCCACTTCCAATCCAGCTCTCTGCTATGGCCTGGAGTGCTTGGGCCTGTACCATGTGGGAGACTTGGAAGAAGCTCCTCGCTCCTGGCTTCAGATCAGCTCAGCTTTGGCCATTGTGGTCATTTGGGGAGGGAACCAGTGGGTAGAAGACGGCTCTCTCTGGCTCTAACTCTATCTGTAACTGTCATTCAAATCAATAAAATAAATCTTAAAAAAAAAAAAAAAAAGGAAGTGGAACGGGCAGATCTTGATGAAGCACCCAAATGAGATGTTGCATTGTAGGCCATGGCTTAATCCTCTATGCCACAAAGCCAGTCCTCAAGTATTTTTTTTTTAAAAAGATTTACTGATAGAGGTAGAATTTTTAAACGAATTGCAAAAAGACCCATAATCCTGTTGTAGTCCGTATATCTACATTGTTGACAAAATATGATCTTGTAGTTCCTCAAGATTTAGAGTCCATTTGACTTTGTCGTAAATTTTGTCTGACCCTATAACTTGGTCAACAAAAAGCAGCAGACTTGACAGTGTTTCCATTCTGAATCTAGGCCTGCAAAGGTTTAGCATACCTGTTTTCATTCTCTTGGGACTCTGACCAATGGCCATGAGAACAAAACCAGGCTATTCTGCAGGACAATGAGAAAACACATAGAACACACGGTGAACAGCCTCACTGAAGCCATTCTAGACCAACTGGTCCCTAGCTACCTGACAACCCACTGTGCACCCGGCTCTTCAAATCCTAACCCATATTAATGGGCAGTAAGATTCTGAGCTAAAAGAGTAAAAGAAAATGTTGTTGTCTTAAGCTGCTAAGTTTTCGTGATTTTTTTAACATGGCAAAAACTAACTGATGCAGAAATAATTGGTTCCTAGAATTGAGGTGCTGCCATAACAAAAATCTAAAATAAGTGGCATTGGCAGTAAGCACTGAGCAGAGGAGAGAAAAGAGGCAAACAAACTCCTAGCAAATGCCGGGGGAAAAAATAAATTAAATTGTTATTGGAGGTTAGAAAAAAAATGGTGATGTGTATTTTTTAGAATATAAACTAATTGGCAAGATTGTGCCTATAGGAACTGTGTATGTAGCCAGTGCATATCATGGAATTTTGATTTTGGCTAAAGAGCCCTTCACAGAATGTGGAAATGTCAGCTGGTTGGTCCTAGCTGCATATAGGTGCAAGAAGAAAGAAATGCTCTAAATAAAGATCTGGCCAGCTTGCAAGGAGAATTTTGAGGGAATACAAAGGAGACACAATTTTCTGGGTGGGAAAATAAAACTGTTTCTTATCTTTGGTCTTTCCAGCCAATAAAAATTCTCAAAGTAAAATGAAACTTGAGGAAAAAGATCAATTTAGGGTGTGGCTCCACAATCTTTTGTTAGGAAGTCTGAAGGAATCTATATCTTGTCTAGTAAACTCAAAAAAAAAATCTTTCATTCCTAAGAGCATGGTCTCATGCAGCCCAATCCCCAAGCAACAGTAAATAAGTCTACATAAATCAGAAGGCAGATGGCAAAAAAAACCATGGGTGTGGTGTGCATGACTGTATAACACATGCGCTGGGCACAAAACAAACTTAGTCCTCAGTGATCTGGAAGGAATTGTATTTTTAAAGGTACCATCAGCCAAGGTGTAAAAAATGATTTTACTCAAATTGCAAAGAGGTCTCTGGGCTCCCAACTTTTTCTGATGGAGAAGGAGGATGAGAACATTTTCAAAAGGCTAAAGAAGGAAACAGAAATGAAAAGATGAGCTAGAGGACAGATCCAAGAGGGTGAAGGCAGTTGCTATGAAGGACAAGCACTAGAGCCTGTGTCCAGGGAGGATAACTTTGCCTTCATCAAAGACTTTACTTCTTACAGGTGGGGAAGCCTGACGACATTTTCCCATCTAGATTTTAAAATTGTTATGGAACAATAACTGCTGTGTGACTCCAGTTCTTTTCACTTTTAGAATGGTAGTATTTATTGAAGCTACCCCCATCCATGAATCACCATTATATGTTGGATGTTTGTGGGACAGATAACTTGCTTTTTATTTGTTGAGTCTCTGGGTCAGGAAAAATCTACATCTGATGGGTTTCATTTGCATTGTGCACCATCTTGAGTGTTTTTGGATTATTGAATTTTAGAATTTAAATTTGATGCCATAATCCTAGGCAAATTTAGAGATCATGGAATAAGGAAGACTATATTTGCATAGCCAGGAATATGAACAACATTGCCACCAAAGACAGGTTGTGGTGAATTGCAAAACTGGCCATAAAATTGGGCCTTTGAAATGTGACTTTGAAGCTTTTCTTATCAAGAGCTGAATTATATTCCCCATACCTTGTGTCTGAGCTGACCTAGTTACTGTCTTAACTTTGGTCAATGGAACAAAATGGTGATGTTTTGGGTAGCAGTCTAGGCCTAAAGCAAGCTTAGGTTCCCATTTGTTGTCTTGTATCCCTGCCCAGCCAATTGTCACCTGCTGCCCCCCTAGATAGGCATTAACAGGAAGCTGATATCCAACGTAGCAGGGGCTAGAACTTAGGCTCTCCACAGTGGGATGCAGGCAACCCTGGTGACACCTTGCCTCTTACCTTATTTATGGTTTAACTTAAAAGCAATTAATTGTTTTAGGGAGGATGAAATTAATATATCAAGGAATATCCAATTTTATAAGATGTCATATTTGCCTAACCATTTCAAAACTTCTATCTTCCTTGTAATTATAAACATTTCAGAATAAAATTAGTATTGGAGAAAATTAAGGTAAAAAATCTTATTTTTTGTAAACCCAGGAAGAAAAACAATGACAATAAAAGCTAAAATGTTGTACATTCTGAGTTTGTGTGATGCCTAATAGAGTTTGCTTTAAAAGATTGTGAGATATTTGTGTTTCTTGCTACCATGTAATACTTCTTTAAATATAAAGATTTTTATATAGACATATTATGTCAGCATCATAACTGGGGGATTTCTCAATTGTCATTCAGTTACTGAATAATTTAAATAGAAAGGGACAATTATCTAATATGAAACTCACTTTCTTCTCAAAATAATTTTCCATCCTATTAATTTTATATCACAAGTGATGCAGAACATGCTTCAAACACTGTATCATCTCCCAGTGCAGTTTATAAAAATTCAAACCAGTAGATAGCCTTCAAACCTGGATTAATGGATTAATGTGTTACTTATTTGGAAACTGAAATGTATTTTCCAATTAGACTGCAGTCTATATTCTGCACTAGATCCTTTCAAATCTGGTTGATTCAAAAAAAAAAAAAAAAAAAAACAGAAGGAAAAGCTTTCAATGGTGTTTTCCAAAAGAAAATGGGAAACTGGGGGCCAGCGCCATGGCTCACTTGGTTAATCCTCCACCTGCAGCGCCAGCATCCCATATGGGCGCTGGATTCTAGTCCTGGTTACTCCTCTTCCAGTCCAGCTCTCTGCTGTGGCCCGGGAAGGCAGTGGAGGATGGCCCAATTTCTTGGGCCCCTGCATTATACAGATCCACCACATTCATTGTGGAAAAAAATCATTCCATCTAAGTTTGCCTTAATATCTGTAAATTCTATATAAAGTGTACATTCAATTTTTACAGCAATTTTATTAATCTGAGGAGAGAAAAATGAGAGGGGTGGAGGGAGAGAGAGAGAGAGAGAAAGAGAAAGACTCATCCACTGGTTTTCTCCCCCAAATGCCTGTTAGCTAGAGCCAGGAACTCAATCCATGCAGCCTTGTGGGTGACATGGACCTAATTACTTGAGATATCACCACTGCATCTCAGGATCTTCATTAACAGGAAGCTGTCAGGATCCAGAATAGAGAATTGAACCCAGGCACTCTGATATGGGATAGAGGTATCTTAACCAGTGTCTTGATAAAATATACTTAGAAGTATATTTTAACAATGATTTAAACTTTGATCCATTTACTTAAATGTGTGCTTTCTAAATTGAAGCTAATTAAGCTTTTTTCACTGGACTTATTTGTATGAAAAAAATTTTTAAATGTTTCAATTAAGTATAGCACAAGTTATTCACTGAGACTCCCAGGATACAATTTCTTTCATGATCCATTATGAGATTTATATAGGTATCATTTAAACATGATGCTAGTTTTCTAATTAATTTCATGATTATTAGGCTTTAAGTATTTGTATGGACAGGAATAAAGAACATTCATGTATTAGCTTATCTGATTTATATGAGGCTGTTAGGAAACTCAGAAGCATATAACCATTATCAACAACAAATAGAGATGTTTTCAGATCTGCTAATATTTTACCCATTTTGGATAAAAGTTAGTGCACTAGCTCCTAAAGCAGATCCATTCCAACTGTTTAGGCAAATGAGTTTCACTATACTTCATTTATCAAAGAAAGAGGATGACCACTTATTTTGTTGTTTTAGGTGAACCTTTCATGATAAGATGATGAAATGTCTTAAGTGACAATATCAAGTGTTATCTACATTAATCATTACATACTCACAAAATAACACGGGATATTCTGCCCTAGCAGGGGAGGTAATGAATGGAAAGAAAACTTAATTCATATTGCTTTGCATGAACCAATCAGGGATTCTTATGCATCCCTCTCCATTGGTGAATGCATGTTCTGGAACATTGATAAAACCTGTGAGCAAAAATATTTGTCTTTAACACTGCCTCTTACTTTCCACTTCATCATCTACAGTTTTATTGCCATATAAAACTCAAAACAAGCCATCATTCTTGGCCTTTATCTTTAAAAATTCATTCTGCTTTATGAATTGTGGATTAAACTTAGAGAATTTTCTCTGGCCGCATTTCACAGATTGCCAGAAAACCAAACCTTCACTCCATACTTAAAGAGATATGGGTGCACTGTTTCACAAGATTCACACAGAAAAGGAATGCTTCAGTTTGAGCAACAAGTCCAGATTCCATAATAAAACTAAAAGTGGGAAACAGACAAATGAAGGAATATTGGCTAGGTTTTAATAATCTGGAGTTAGGCCGGCGCCACGGCTCACTAGGCTAATCCTCCACTTTGCGGCGCCAGCACACGGGGTTCTAGTCCCACTCGGGGCACCGGATTCTGTCCCAGTTGCTCCTCTTCCAGGTCAGCTCTCTGCTGTGGCCTGGGAGGGCAGTGAGGATGGCCCAAGTACTTGGGCCCTGCACCCTATGGGAGACCAGGAGAAGCACCTGGCTCCTGCCATTGGATCAGCGCGGTGCACTGGCCACAGCGTCCATTGGAGGGTGAACCAACGGCAAAGGAAGACCTTTCTCTCTGTCTGTCTCTCTCACTGTCCACTCTGCCTGTCAAAAAATAATAATAATAATAATCTGGATTTAGTTGATTAGAGAAACATTTTCTTTTTCAGAGCGTCGTCAAAATTTTGTATCTAATTTATGTTTAACATTTGATGAGTTCTTTTTAGAATTCTATGAAATATATGAAATCTGTTCTCTTTATATTAGTTTTAAAAAAGAGAAAACATTTGATAAATTCTCTTTCCCACTACAGAAGGTGCAGAGTGTATTTTAATAAGAATAATAGTTGTCCATCTTTACCCCTGGAAATTATTTGCTCTAACACAGCTAAAACTTTATTTAAAAGATTCATTTATTTGTTTTTAAGGCAGAGTGACAGAAAGTGAGCGGGAGAGACACAGAGAAAGAGATGTTCCATCCACTGGTTCACTCTCTAAATTACCATAATGGCTGGGGCTGCTCCAGGCTAATACTGGTTCTCTCATATGTGATACCAGCGTTGCAGGCAGCAGCTTAGCTCATCATGCTGTAATGCTGGCCCCACAGCTAAAATATAAAGGAGAGAAGATAGTAATTCTCAAATAATTCCCTCTCTTCCAAATCAGTCAAAGCTATTGAACAGAATTGTATTACTAAACTAATAGTAGTTTTGTCTTCTCAAATTGTAAACACGTAAAAAAAAAAAGTGTGTTTCTACCACGTGCATTGTCTTTTTCATGGTAAAGTAATGCTAGGCACCACTTATACTTTTACATGGAAGCATATTTCAATAGGAACAGAACCAGCACAAGTGCCCTTACTATCAATCAAGGATTAATCTTACTTATATATATTTTTTTTTTAAAAGCAAATACATTAAAATAATTCCAAAGAACTTTGAAAAGATTTTCAACTAATAATGTATTTACTAATCATGTTTTTCTATTACAACAAAACAGTGTTAGATCAATTAATTTATCCACAGGGCTGGTGCTGTGGCGCAGTGAGTTAATGCCCTGACCTGGGGCGCTGGCATCCCATGTAGGTGCCGGTTTGAGACCCGGGTACTCCATTTCCCATCCAGTTCTCTGCTATGGCCTGGGAAAACAGTGAAAGATGGCCCAAGTCCTTGGGCCCCTGCACCCACGTGGGAGACCTGGAGAAAGCTCCTGGCTCCTGGCTTCGGATCAGCACAGTTTCGCCCCTTGAGGCCAGTTAGGGAGTGAGCCATCGGATGGAAGACGTCTGCGTCTCTCTCTCTCTCTCTCTCTCTCTCTCTGCAACTCCGACTTTCAAATAAATAAATAAATTAATCTTAAAAAAAAAGAAACTTAAACTGTAAAAAAATTTATCCACAATGTTCTGTGACACAATTTCCTCAGAAAAATGACATTGATGTACTAACCTCCCTTGAGGCTTAAACTTCTATAACATTCATTTAAAGGTGTCTGAATCTTTTGCTTTATAATATGTCTTTAGCTTTGTGATTTCAATTTGACTAAATATCATACAAGTTACTATTCGTACTGAAAGAGAGGGCATTATGAAGATAAAAATCTACTAAAGCCCATCAACCACTCACTTTTGATACAAAAGATTTATAAAAATATTTACAACACAAAACAAATTAACTTCCCTACATACATATTTACATTCCTAAAAAAAGAGAATAATTTGCATTCTTAGGAAATTTAAAACACTTTAGTATGAAGCTGGGTTGAACTCAAATGAAATTCATTTGTGCTCCTAATAATTTCATACCTTGACCATAATCATGGAAGATAGTAGCCGATATGCTTCCAAGCAATTTCTGTGAATATAGATTTTGATGGGAATTATCTGAATTTTTATATTACATTTGACATGATAGCTCACTGACAAAGCTTAAGAAGTGTGATATTCTCTAAAAATAGAGGAAAATCATTATTGGAGAAAGAAAATCATTAAGCCAAACAGAAAAATAAGTATTTCAGTATCAAATTTTAAGCATGGATTCTGAAAACTTTTCAAAATTAATAAAATTGCTTTATAGAAATGACAGAAAAAATATTAATGGTAGAATGATTAGTACTTAATGAACATTTTTTTCTTAAATCTCCATCAGATAAATTCTTATTTTGAAGAGCTACAAGCTAACTTAAGATAGATCTATTAGTAAATCTTCCATCAGTGATTTTCAGGAAGCAAGCATGATCGTTACAGTATGCTAAATCAACATTCCAACAGTCAGATGAGCTGACTTAGAAAGGGCTTCCATTGTACCCAAATCACAGTAAACGGAATTGCTAAAACCCATGAGATTTTCATCATGTATCACCTGCCTTCATTCCCATTTTCTCTTTTAGGCAGGGAGCTGGCTCATAACCCATGAGCCACAAATTCTTTATCCCAAATTACCAAATCCTCAGGAGAGCAGCAGACAGTGGGGAGAAGACAATTTATTTAGAGAACTATTATGTGAGGAAGAAAACAAGTTGCCATTTCCAATTTGGAACATAATTAGGAAGACAACAGTCTCCTAACTAATACTCTTTGTTCCCTTTGGAGTTTTCTGTAGGCCAGTAGTTGGGGTGTACTTTCCTGTTCAATTTCACATGATCTGCAAGAGGGTTTCTCATGCTCCATGACTTACAAGTCAGACTCAGAAGAAAACACTCTACAGCTCCTGCCCCATATCTTGACCACACATCACTCATTGTTTTCTGGAAATTGTTACTGAAACTTTATTTTCAATTCTGTCAAACAGCTGAGTTAACAGGATTGCTATAAAGAAAAAGCTTTGACAAGGTATATGGGTGACTGAAGTTTTTCTATCAACTCTTGGAAAACATTAGGAAAGTTAGCCACCCATTTTCTCTGCATTATCAAGAAACTGTAATCGTAAGCAGACCCAGGACTCAAACCCAGGCATTGCGAAATGGGATGTGAGTTCCCAAAGTGTTGTCTTAACCACTGCACCAAATACCTGCCCTATCTAAACAAAATACCTTCACTATTTAAGCCAAATAACATAGCTATTAAGAACTGAGATGGGCTTTTTTGGTCTGTCTCTTTAATTTTACAATAAACTATACACATCTCCCAGACAAATTGGAATTTTAACCTTAGATATATGCACACTGATTTTCTAGAATTGAAAATACTGAATACTCTGAAATTTTTCCAAAATTTAAAGGTGATTTTTTGAGAACTGAATAAATTCTCAAATATATTTTAATATATAATAAATTACATATATTCCACCAGGTTCAGAAGCAACAACTCTACTTCTGTATAGTCATAAAAATTTGGAGAATTTGTAGTGACACTAGCCATGTGCCTCACATAACTGTTTCAGATGAGCCCCCTGAGCCTCAGTACAGAAAACTGCTGTCAGCAGTACTTCCAAATACCTTGTAGACAAATCATCACAGTGATGATTTGTTGACCCTTCATGATTCTTCGTCTGGAATGTGGTGAAACATATATATGCTATATAATAAGCCAAAACAATGAGAAATATATTAACTAGTTCCACATCCTTCTCTTCTAAACTGCATTAAATGATAATTTTCTCTAAGTTTTTCTTTTCAAGTATTTCCAATTTTGGACTTTAAGACTTGGTAAATATAGTTTCATATATATTCTTAATATATATTATGATGTATTAGACTTCAATAACAAACAACTTCCAAATTTCAGTTCCTTAATACAGTAAAAGCCATATATTTTCCACACATTGTGCATCAGAGCTTAAATGGGAGCTCTGTTATTTGTCATTGTTGTTCTGTGACCCAGGTTCACAGAGCAGCTGGTGTTTGTAGCACTGTCCATAGACACAGGAGAGGAAGATTATGTGTTTGGGAAATTTTGTACTGGTTTGTGGAGCTCACAAATAGATGTGATATGCATCGACTCTACTCACAATACATTGTTTAAAACAAGTCATATGGCCACAGATGCACAGGAGAAAGGCAAGTCCACCACTTTTAATTTGAGCCAGAAATACTTGATATATAGTTCTAATGACAAAAAGTCTGCTTTATAGTGGTCGAATATTCGGTACTTTGTCCTTTCCACAAGCAAATGCACTCACCCTCTCTAAAGAAAACCCTTATGACCCATTACAAGCTCCAACTCCAGAATCTCTGATTAAATTTGAAGTCTCATTTTCAGGCGCAGTTACAGATCCTCTTGATCAATATAAAATATACAGACAGCTCTTCTACTCTACTTTTAAACATATGCTCTGTTCATATGTTTAACTTTTTTTTTTTTTTTTTTTTTTTTTTTTTTTGACAGGCAGAGTGGACAGTGAGAGAGACAGAGAGAAAGGTCTTCCTTTGCCGTTGGTTCACCCTCCAATGGCCGCCGCGGCTGGCGTGCTGCAGCCGGCGCACCACGCTGATCCAATGGCAGGAGCCAGGTACTTATCCTGGTCTCCCATGGGGTGCAGGGCCCAAGTACCTGGGCCATCCTCCACTGCACTCCCTAGCCACAGTAGAGAGCTGGCCTGGAAGAGGGGCAACCGGGACAGAATCCGGCACCCCGACTGGGACTAGAACCCGGTGTGCCGGCGCTGCAAGGCAGAGGATTAGCCTAGTGAGCTGCGGCGCCGGCCCCATATGTTTAACTTTTAACTTGGGCTTCAAGACAAAGGCCATAAAAGAAAACTGACCCATCTGGGATAGGGATGAACATGCTCTGGAGTCAGATGTGGTGACACATAGAACTTTCATCCTTCTTTGTTCTGAAGAAGGTGAGCAGTTCTTGGTCCTATGAAGGATATATGTGTCTATATGTCATATTAAAACCATGCCATTGTTGTTGGTGGTAGTGGTCACAAGTTTAAATATGGGTAAAACAGTGTCAAGGGATGCTGAAATGAAACATGGCTGATTCATTGCTGCCAAGTCAACATTACTACAATTCCTTTTGAGGGTCTTCTTCACCTTGCAAAACAGAACACTATAAACACATCCCCCAGAATTCTTTTTCCTGTGTTGTTTTCTATATGGATAGGTTGCATCATGGGCAAACACCTACATGAGCTTTAGGAAGCAGAAGCAAAGAAATGATGTCATTCATTGTCAGCAGTTTCAGTCATAAGCATGAATAGATAACAGCCATGGGTTGGAGGAACTTCAGTGTGATCTCGCAGAGTATCCCCTTAGGTACTGTAGGCAGCTGGGGTTGACAAGGCTTCTTAGCAATCACTCATTTCTGTGCAATAGGTTAAGAAAATTATTTGGGAGCTACTTAGAGGTATGCACTCCAAAGCAAGCTCTTAAGATTCATCACTCCCATTCTATTGGCTAACAGATTAAGTCAGTGACAATTCTGTGTCTTGCATTCCCCTGGCTTCTCATGACTGTCACTTTGTGTATTATCATTGACAATAGTTCAGCTCCTATTTTTCCTAAGAAAACACTAAATGGGGCCTGCGCTGTGGTGCAGCAGGTTAAGGCCCTGACCTGAAGTGCTGGCATCCCATATGGGCGCCTGTTTGAGACCCGGCTGCTGCACTTCCGATCCAGCTCTCTGCTATGGCCTGGGAAAGCAGTAGAAGATGGCCCAAGTCCTTGGGTCCCTGCATTCCTGTGGGAGACCCAGATGAAGCTCCTGGCTCTGGGCTCCTAGCTTTGGATCAGCACAGCTCCATTGCGGCCACCTCGGGAGTGAGCCAGCGGATGGAAGACCTCTCCTTCCCTCTGCCTCTCCTCTCTCTGTGTAATTCTGACTTTCAAGTAAATAAATAAATAAATAAATCTTAAAAAAAAAAAAAGAAAACACTAAGTGATAACTTGAGTAATAATGAATTTAAGGGTGAGTTCCTTACATATATAACAATATATCTTCTGCTGTTTTTCAAGAAATAATGTCTATATTTTATTTGAATATTTATAAAAAGATTTGCACATGTATAATGATAATTAAATGGCAAATATCTGTTTTAGTTCATTTGTTATTAGATTTCCAAATTATAGTTATCACTAGGATTACATTGTCAGGAGAAATATTGTTAAAGAAATCATCATAAAATTTTTCCTTGAACTTCTATGTAAAAGTATAAAGACACAAGAAAGAAATTGGTCATATAGATTTTGCATTGCTTTTAATTCTAATTCATTGGAACTCATGCAGAAATAGCATATGCTTTGAATAATAACTACTTGGATGATACTATTTTTGTTTCAAAGCAAAATAAATAAAATCTACAAGGAATCACACAAAATTTCATTTATATGCATGTAGAATCATAGATGAGGGACATGCAGAGTTTCAGACTATCCAGCATCTTTTACAAGTGACATGTCTGAAAATCTAACAAGTGGCTCCCACCCCCAACAGACTCTCACATCCCTATTTAGCTTCTTATTTGTCTCTGTCAGTCTGATCCATGGGTTTAGTCCCCAAGTCATCAAAACAAGACTCAGCATTGATCATTGAAATTTATGATACTTTGAAAGATCACACCTGATTAATGGTGCAGCCACACCATGTATTTTCATAGCCACATTCATTCAGTCAGTGCTAGCAGCATGTTGAAATTGTGGGAGGGGTTTTAGATAAGTTGGAATTTTGCATAAATTCTGGAGGTCTCTAACCTCTTGTGATTCAAAAGTGTCTTCATTTCTTCAGGTGGTGCCAAAGGTATTTTGAAGCACATTTTCCCCCAAGGAATAGGCTTCATCCTCCAGCCTAAAGGATAACTTTTGAAAAGTACTAAAGTCATTGAACTCCTAAAAATTTTAAAGCCCTGGCACATTTTCATAGGCTAAGTCCTATTCACCCATCTCACCCTTTGTCTTTTCTCATCCTCTTTGAATTCTCCTTAATTATACTGACAGATTTAGCATTTTTGACCCTCAGTCTCCTCATATACAAAATATCGGTAAAATCGCATCTTTCAGAAAGTTATTAGGAGATTAAAGAAGATTGTCATGTGAAATATTTAGCTCAGTACTGGGTTTTAATTAGCTATTGAGTTTCATCTATTAGTAACCCCAGTCAAGTAGTATCACATCAACACAAAATAAAGATCAAATAGAATACTTCAAGTACAATTATCAAAAGTCAGAACTGTTCTTTAACCTTTCCTATCTCAAAGTTAGAAATTTTTTCAGTTCTAATTTAAAAACCCATGTTTTTTTCATGACTTTCCTATTGCATCAATAACTTAACTCTGGAGTTAAGTGATCTGATGCCTAACTCTCTTAGGTGGTCTTTGTTTTTTCCTCTCTGGGTAAAGCTTTGCTGAACCTGTAAACTCTAAGGTGATCACAAGCCAGGGTGGCATGGCCCTGAGCAAATGAATTCAAAAACCAAAGTCTGATGGGAAGCAAAGCAAAAATAAATTAAGTGAACATGAACAAAATTTTTGGAAGCTATACTTGCATTCTTTAAGATTCCTTTTTACTATACCAGTATCGGCTCTTTCATCTGTGTGTGTCTGGTTAAAGTTTTCCTTCCTTAAATCAGTGCTTCCCACAGTAGTCTGTAGACCTCCCAGGTATCATAAATGTGAGAAATTTGAGGTCTGTGCTCACCTGTCCTCTCCACATTCCACAAAACATGAGCTCATCCTCTATAGCTGTCAAGCGCTTTTGAAGTTCTCTTCGCGTATCCTGTCATGCTGTTAAATCATGTTTTCATGTTATTTTCTTTAAATAAACTGCATTGTTTGACCTGTAAAACTGCCAAAAACAAGAAGGAATGTCTTCAACAAATTTCAAAGATCCTTAATTTTATCACACAGAAACCTCAAGTCTTTCCAAGGTTTAAAAACTTAAAACTAGAGGAGGGAATTTGTACCTGCTGTGGTGTCTGACTTCCCCATCTGATCAATGGTTATTTGGGGTTCTTTTTTCTCCTTTATATCAGAGATTTGTATTGTCCAAAGATAGTTTATGAACCTCCTTTTCTTATTTTTGATGATAAAATTAAACAGGTTATCAAAAACCCGTGGGGAAAAAACACCCTATTGTAAAAATAGAAACATGGTACTTGAAGATGCCATTTACGTAGATATATGAGCAATAATATTTCTGGGGTCAGCACTGTAGCACAACAGGTTAAAGCCCCAGTCTGCAGAATTGGCATCCCATATGGGCATCAGTTCGAGTCCCAGCCGCTCCACTTCAAATCCAGCTCTGTGCTATGGCCTGGGAAAACAGCAGAAGATGGCCTAAGTCCTTGGGCCCCTGCACCATGTGGGAGACCTGGAAGAGGCTCCTGGCTCCTGGTGTTGGATTGATGCAGCTCCTGTCCTTGCGGCCATCTAGGGAGTGAACCAGTGGATGGAAGACTCTCTCTCCCTCTTTCTCTCTCTCTCTCTATCTCTCTCTCTGCCTCTGCCTCTCTGTAACTTTGTGTTTCAAATAAATAAATCCTTAAAATAAAAATACTATAAGCCTATATAATGTACTCTCCTTCAAAAAAGTGTGTCTGTGCTTTAAAGGAATTACATTTTTCTTTAATTTATGTTATAAAACAGAATTTCTGTTTTGCACTCTGTCAATGACTACAAATCCCATCCCTGAAAACAAAGACTGCTTAATTTAACATTGTTAATAGGGATTTTACATCTGGAAGCTTCCCAAAAGTACACATCATGGTAGACAGGAAAACAAAACAAAATAAAAAATGAAAGTTTAGGGGCTGAAGCTGTGGCACAGCAGGTTAAAGCCCTGGCCTGAAGCACCAGCATCCCATATGGGCTCCAGTTCTAGCCCCGGCTGCTCCTCTTCTGATCCAGCTCTCTGATATGGCCTGGGAAAGCGGTAGAAGATTGTCCAAGTCTTTGGGCCCCTACACCCATGTAGGAGACCCAGAAGAAGCTCCTGGCTCCTAGCTTTGGATCAGTGCATAGTGCCATCTGGGGAGTGAACCAACGGATGGAAGACCTCTCTCTGTAACTCTATCTTTCAAATAAATAAAATAAATCATATATATATATATATGTATATATATGTTAGAAGACAGATTTGGGCTCTAATCCCATAGTATTAGCCGTGCGCTGTATAACATCTATGAGCCTCATCTTCCTCACCTGAAAAATGAAAATAATGACATTTACCTTGTGGTCACTGTGCTTGGGACAAAGGAAAGAGCAGTGAAAAGTTAAATTATTTTCCTTTCACCAACCTTTCCTAGCTTCTCTTTGGATATGGCACCTTTCCTCACTGCTGGTTTATCTGTTATTCTATCCCCAGAGTTCATCATCACTAAAATGAGTATTTTGATCCCTATTTTCAGAAGGAGTAAATGGGTATGGATAGAGACAGATTGATCAGAGTCTAGTCAGGAAAAAAAATACTGCGCTAGGTATCTCATGCATAGAATATGGTTCACACTGATGAAAGTTCACAGGAAGAGTTCTTGGGGTAGATGAGAGATTCCAAGAATTACTAAAAGCCAAAAACTACCTATTCCCACTACAGGCTTGAAACCAACTGAAAGGGAACTCAGAACCAGGGGCCATGCTGTGCAAAGTACCTCAGATAACCGTTCAGAGAGAACTGAGACCACCAGGGCAGGCAATCTCTCCTGAAGGCCCTGCTCAGATTGAGACAAGAGAGTAAGCAGAGGAAGGATCAGAATTGGAATCTATGCCCTCCTAGTTATTTTCTTATGCAATGTATACAATTTTGCCCATGAAAAGGCTTAAAAACTATAAATCTCAATAGCAATTTGAGGTGTTATAATATTACTTTAGAATAAGGAGAACTTGTTTTATGTAGCTGAAAGACAAAGAGACACAGAAAGAGGGGCAGACAGACAGACAGATAAATAACAGTAAAGGAGAGATCTTCCATCCTCTGGTTCACTCCCCCCAAAGGCCTGTAACAGCCAGGGCTGTGCTAGGCCAAAGCCAGGAGTCAGGAATTCAATCCAAGCAGCCTATGTGGGTGAAAGGGGCCAAACAATGTCATTACCTGCTGCCTTCCAGAGTATACAGCAGCAGGAAGCTCTAACCAGCAGAATTGCAACTTGATCCCAGGTACTCTGATAGGAAATACAGACTTCCCAAGTGGTGTCTTAACTACTATGACAAATACCCACCCTAGAATAAAGACAAATTTTGGGATCCCTTTCAAAAGAAATTACAAAGAATCCTTGACCAGAACTTACTAGGTACTGTTTCCCTGAGTGATTCCATATGTTTAAATGGTTTTGGGTCAAAGGATTTCACCAATGTGTTAGAAACATGCCAGGGGATTCCAATTCAATCCCATCAAGGTGGCATGTACCAATGCCATCTCACTAGTCAAAGTGATCAGTTTCAGTTCATAATTGATCATAATGATAGGACTAAGAGTCAAAGAGATCACATAAACAAGGCCAGTGTCTGCTAATACTAACTGATAGAATTAAGAAGGAGAGAAAGATCCAACATGGTAAGTGGGATACACAGCAGACTCATAGAATGGCAGATATCCTAAACAGCACTCTGGCCTCAGAATCAGCCATTAAGGCATTCGGATCTGGCTGAAGAGCCCATGTGAGTATTTTAGGCATGGAAAGCCAAGGCACTCTGGCGAGAGAAAGAAAGAAAGAAAGAAAGAAAGAAAGAAAGAAAGAAAGAAAGAAGGAAGGAAGGAAGGAAGGAAGGAAGGAAGGAAGGAAGGAAGGAAGGAAGGAAGGAAGGAAAGAGAGAGAGAGAAAGAGAGAGAAAGAAAGAGAAAGAAAGAGAAAAAGAGAAAAAGAAAAAGAAAAAAAAAACACCTAAATGAAAGATCTCTGCGAGTGAGATCCCAGTGGAAAGGACAGGCCATCAAAGAAGGAGGTACCTTTCTCTGAAGGGAGGAGAGAACTTCACTTTGACTATTACCTTGTCTGAATAAGATCGAAGTCAGCAAACTCAAAAGGCTTCCATAGCTTTGACAACTCATGACAAGAGCCTACAGTGATTACTGATGCTGTAAACAAGAGTGTCAATTTGTTAAGTCAACAGCAGGAGTCACTGTGCACTTACTTCTCATGTAGGATCTCTGTCCTTACGTGTTATACAATGTGAATTCATGCTATAAGTAGTACTCAAACAGTATTTTACACTTTGTGTTTTGGTGTGGGTGCAAACTGTTGAAATCTTTACTTAATATATACTAAATTGATCTTCTGCATATAAAGAGAATTGAAAATGAATCTTGATGCGAATGGAATGAGAGAGGAAGTGGGAGATGGGAGGGTTGCGAGTGGGAGGGAAGTTATGGTGGGCGGGAAGCCATTGTAATCCATAAACTGTACTTTGGAAATTTATGTTTATTAAATAAAAGTTTAAAAAAAAAACAAAAAGATTTCACAAATGAAAAGCAGTCCAATGAGAGTTCGCATAGTGTTAATTATGACATCTTTTGGCACAGTGGATTTTATCATGAACTTTCATTTCCAAACAGAAACTCAGAAGACTGGAAGAACTGTAGAGTAAAAGAATAGCTTAAGTGGTAGCTGTTTTTTTTTTTTTAATCTTATTTCTATAGCGAATTAAATTTTTGAAAAAAGATGAAGCAAAAGTATTTGAGGCAATAGACAGTAAGATTAGACTTCTGAAAAGTGATTCACACCTACCTAATTTCCTAAATCATAATCCTGGTATAATGTATAAAGGGATTTGCAATGAAAGATAACAAATCCAGTGTGTATCAATTATTCATACATTTCAATTGGCAGTGAAACTAGCAAATGTATTCAATGAGTGGTCTTCATTCCCACAAAAGCAGGAAATGCATAATGGATGGAAAAACGCGGAACATATTTTTCAACACTAACAACTGCTCAGCATAAGAATATTTATATATAGATAAAATTTTCAATGGGATTGTTGAAACTGCTGACCACACCTCTGACCAAATCATGTAAAACTCCAGTAGCAGCTATAAAGCAGCTTCAAATCACAATTTCTGGTTTTCCACAACCTTTAGGCTATTACAATTCATCTCCATTACTATGCTTGAAAAGATCCACTCCAGGAACTGTTATAAAAACTGAGAAGCCAGCACACATTATCCTCATTATGCCACTGTGTTTTACCAAAAAAAAAAAAAAAAAAAAAAAAAAAAAAAAAAAAAACCTGAAGAAAGGAGCATCTGATTTCCTAAAGTTCTGTGTAATGCACTATTGGGATTCCATAAGGAAAATTTCAGAATCTCAACATCTACAGGATTTGAAACACATTAAGCGCTAATACTTCCAGGGATCTGAAGTTTAACCAATGTGTCTCAGTTTTTACCTAGTCTGTGCATAAGAAGGAACATTTTGTCCTATGTGGTTTGTAGATGATGAAAGCATCTGGATTTTGTATTGAAGTAGTTGTTTAATGGACTGTAAAAAAGTAGGTCAGTAAAAACTAGAAAAATTTCTTTATAAACACAACTGATCAAGAGTTAACACATTTACAATCATGTGCATCTGACAGCAAAATCTCCATGAAGTAAATTATTTCAATTGAAGTACAACTTTTCTTATAATAATTTGGGTATTACTCTTGATATCAAAAAATTATAGATCTAAAACAAACATTCTATAAAGTCTGCATGTTCGGTGTCATATAAGTTTATATATATTATATATATAATAAAAATGTGTGGATGCCATATTATCTTTTATATATATACATATATATATATTTTAAAATGTTGTATTCACTGATTATGTCCCTTACAAATAGTATACCTTTTTTCCTCACTTTATTGTCTTTGCCATGAATCCCATCTTGTGTTATATCAATATAGCCATCCCCACTGTCAAGGAAAGTGTGTGTGTGTGTGTGTATGTATTTGTGTATATATATACAACATTTACATATGAAGTATATATGACAAAATATTAAAAGTTGTTAAATATGTATATTCATTGTACTCTATACTTTCCTGAATTCTTTGAAATGTTTTTAAATAAAAAGACAAAAAATGATTTAATGAACTGACACAATAGAACAATTCTTGGATTCAAATCAATGCATATTAAAAAGATTGTATTAAGTATAACATACAGTAGCTACCTAGAGAATGCTGAGTGAAATAAAATTAGTGGAGCTGGCACTGTGGTGTAGCAGGTGAAGCCACCGCCTGACATGCCAACATCCCATATGGGCGCTGATTCGAGTCCTGGTTGCTCCACTTCCGATCTGACTCTCTGCTATGGCTTGCGAAAGCAGTGGAAGATGGCCCAAGTGCTTCGATCCCAGCACCTGTGTGGGAGACCCTGAGGAAGCTCCTGGCTCCTGGCTTCGGATTGGCGCAGCTCCAGCCATTGCGGCCAATTGGGGAGTGAACTAACAGATGGAAGACCTCTCTCTCTCCACCTCTCCTTCTCTCTCTGTGTAACTCTGACTTTCAAATAAATAAATAAATCTTTAAAAAGAGTAATAAAATTAGCTTCTGTCAAAGAAGACAATATCAGGGTGGGCTTTGTGAAACAGCAGTTTCAACCATCACTCGGGACATTGCATTATGCATCAAAGTGAAGGTTAAAGTCACAGCTACTCCATTTCCAATGCAGCTCACTGCTAATGGACCTGAAAGAAATGGTTGATGACTTAAGTACTTTGGTTCTGTCACCATGTGGGAAATTCGGATTGAATTCCTGACTCCTTACTTCAATCTTGACCAGACTCAGCTGTTGCAGGCATTTAAGAAGTTAACCAACAGGTAGAAGACCTCTCTCTCTCTCTCTCTCTCTCTCTCTCTCTGTGTGTGTGTGTGTGTGTGTATTTATAAGACCTCTCTCTGTGTGTGTCTTTGTGTGTGTGTTTGTCTCTTTCTCTTTTTTTTTTTTTTTTTTTTTTTTTTGACAGGCAGAGTTAGACAGTGAGGAGAAAGAGACAGATCTTCCTTCCGTTGGTTCACTGCCCAGATGGCCAGTACGGCCGGCACGCTACAGCCAGCGTGTTGCGGCCGGTGCTGCGCTGATCCGAAGCCAGGAGCCAGGTGCTTTTCCTGGTCTCCCATGCTGGTGCAGGGCCCAAGCACTTGGGCCATCCTCCACTGCACTCCTGGGCCACAGCAGAGAGCTGACTGGAAGAGGAGCAACCGGGACAGAATCCGGCGCCCCGACCGGGACTAGAACCCGGGGTGCCGGCGCCGCAGGCAGAGGATTAGCCTAGTGAGCCACGGCGCTGGCCTTTTTTTTTTTTCTTTCTCTTCTTCTGTCACTCTGTCATTCAAACAAACCAATAAATAAGTCTATTTTTTTAAAGAAGACAAACATAAACAACGAAAATGAAGAAAACAAAGAATATGATCATTGGAATGCAAATGAACAGGCACAGCACCAATAATATGTATGTGTTACATAATATTTGCATGTCACAGTCAGTTTAGGGATTTTTTTACTGCAAGTATCACCCTTTATTTAAATTAGGAAGTTATTAAATAATGTAATATCATTAATCTGTCAAGTGCAGTCTTCTTCGTAGTTTAGGTTTTTAGGTGATGAGAAGAAGGGAGAATTTCTAAGTCAAACTGTAGTTCTAAGAGCATTGGGGGCTGGAGCTGCGTTTGGTGCAGCTGGTTTAATCTCCCTCTTGGGACATCAGCATCCCTTATTGGAGTGCCTACCTCAAGTCCCATCTCCTCTGCTTCCAAACCAGCTTCCTGCTAATACATACCCTGAGAAGCTGCATGTAATGGCTCAAATGCTTGGGTCCCTGCCACACACATGGAAAACCTAAATAGAGTTTCGGATATCGGGCTTTTGCCTGGCCTATTGCTGGTATTTGGGTTCTAAATCAGCAGATGGAAGATATGTTTGTCTGTCTCTTCCTCTCCTGCTTTTCAAAAAAGATTAAAATAAATAATTTTTAAAAGAGTGTTAGGTGGGGGTGATTTTGTTTAGATGAAATCATTTCCAGGAGTGCTTGCCAATGTGGCACAATAGTTGCTTTAGGATTGGAGTCCCTTTCCCATTCCTTTTGCATGGTTGACTTGATTTCTGTACAGTAAGATTCATCTCCACTGTCACCTCCAGTATGCAAGATTGCCCAATACCTTTTAGAGACAAGGGCACATCATCTTCTTCTCTCTAATCACACTGCTATATATATATATGCTATTTACTTGTATGTCTCTACCCATACAGGGAATTCATGGGAAGCGGGGATGTCTTTGATAACCCCAGTACCTAACAGGAATTGGCAGGTGAACAGGCATTGAATGAGTATTTACTAATTAGCAATGTGAAAACTCATACAGAGTTGAGATTACTAAAGAATATGCCTTCTCATTTTGCCAAACTCTTTTCTGCAGCAAGCTACAGTTGAGGAATCTTATTTGAGTTAACCCTAAATTTTAAAAATACTGGCTGCTCATGTGAGGAAAAACCTAACCTCTCAGGTTTTTCTTTTCTTTTCTTTTCTTTTTTGACAGGCAGAGTGGACAGTGAGAGAGAGAGAGAGAGAGACAGAGAGACAGGTCTTCCTTTTGCCGTTGGTTTACCCTCCAATGGCCGCCGCGGCCAGCACGCTGCGGCCGGCGCGCCGCACTGATCTGATGGCAGGAGCCAGGTGCTTATCCTGGTCTCCCATGGGGTGCAGGGCCCAAGGACTTGGGCCATCCTCCACTGCACTCCCTGGCCACAGCAGAGAGCTGGCCTGGAAGAGGGGCAACCGGGACAGAATCCGGCGCCCCGACCGGGACTAGAACCCGGTGTGCTGGCGCCGCAAGGCGGAGGATTAGCCTAGTGAGCCCTGGCGCCGGCCAACCTCTCAGGTTTTTCAACAAGGAGAACAAAATCTAAAGTAATTAGCATTGTCAGTTGCTAAATATTAAATAAGCAAACAGATTACATAAAATGTTAATGAAAATTGTGTTTTAAGTACTATTAAAAGTTTTTAAAATAAAGCAGGAATATATTCCTAAAAGTTGAGAACAAAGAATAGAGGAAAGTATTCACAAAGCAATAAGCTAATCTTCTAAGTTTTATTTTGATTAGTCATTTTTGATTTTTGAAAATCTAACTTTTAACCTTTGGGCACCTGATGAATTATTCCCTTGACAAATGTGGTTTTGGCTACTCAGGATAATAATGCTTAGTCTGTTCAATTCCTTGCAACTCCATCATTGGTAATGCATCATCACAATGTCACCTTGCCTGTCAGGTTCAACAAAGGAGGTATGAGTATGGGCACTTAACTGCTTTCTCCCTGATGGAATTGGAAGCTATTATTAAGAGTTACTACACATAGGTGTGATGAGCTAGGAAAATGTCTTCATTTAGGCATATGTGCTGTTCATAAGCAAAGAACTCTGATCCTCAGACACAACAAGCTGACATCTTAAATAGGGATAATATTCTCTAAAAATCCTCCCATCTGAGATTATAGTCATATGATTCCTGTATATTGCTAGCTTCAAAAGACTGAATCCTTTACCATATTGTATCAGTATTTTAAAAATTAAAAAGGTAGGCCGGCGCCGTGGCTCAATCGGCTAATCCTCCACCTTGCGGCGCCGGCACACCGGGTTCTAGTCCCGGTCGGGGCGCCGGATTCTGTCCCGGTTGCCCCTCTTCCAGGCCAGCTCTCTGCTATGGCCAGGGAGTGCAGTGGAGGATGGCCCAGGTGCTTGGGCCCTGCACCCCATGGGAGACCAGGAAAAGCACCTGGATCCTGGCTCCTGCCATCGGATCAGCGCGGTGCGCCGGCTGCAGCGGCGGCCATTGGAGGGTGAACCAACGGCAAAGGAAGACCTTTCTCTCTCTGTCTCTCTCTCTCACTGTCCACTCTGCCTGTCAAAAATAAAAAAAAAAAATTAAAAAGGTAGTGTTTTGGGACAACTGGCCCACATGACAGATCAAATGGACAATGACAATGCTTCTGTATTTTAACTACAAAGCTTCCATGCTTTATAAAGCCATAAACTTTCCATTCCAGATATAAGAAAAAGTTCCATGTGAGATAGCTCTCTACATTACTTAGCTGGGTACTACAGAGTAGTTTTCACATTGACTTTCTTTGTTTGCTAAGGCTTTATTTGAAACTCAGAGTTTGTACTTCTAATTCTTCAGATTATGTTACAAATATCCATCCTTAATTCACTGGGTTACAAGGGATGCATAGCTTACAGAAAAAAGAAGAAAGAGAAAGAAAAGTAATGATCATATTTTAAACACTTGGAGTCTGTACTCTACTAATAGCTGAAATAGTCATTTTTTCACATATGTAGCATACCATTAGCCATTTATATATACATCTCCACAACCACTTAATGACCGATCACTCCCAGGCAGCTCTGAATATGAAATGGTTCACTTATCAAGAAATGTAGCTCTGGAATGGGAATAAATGGGAGGGAAATGACATTGGAAAGTCTCAGGACTAATAGTCTGAAGACCATGATTCCAGTCCCAGGTTGGCTAACAGCTAATGGGATTTTGGGTATAGATAACACACAGCCTTCTAGATCTATTTTCTCACATATAAAATGAGGATGATCACTACAATCCTGACCTGATACATTATGATTTGGAAGCATGGGGGAGGTCTTTCTCTTTCTTTATTCCCACAATCAGTGCAAGGTCAAGTGGGAACAGGTGCTCTGAAACAAACATTTTTCCCCAAGTATAGACTGTGACTCTGTCACTTTCTCACTGGGTAGTTAGATAAGGCACTTAGAACTCTAGGCATCAGCAAAGTAGATTTATAACAATTTCTACTCTATAGTTGTTTTTTTTTTTTTTTCAAATTAAAACAAGAGACTATATATAAAAACACTGTGTGGGCCTAAGTAGTAGCAAGAATTCAATCAACCCTAACTGTGCTATGGTAATAATCATAGTAAACAATACTTCATCATCAGCATCAATACTTCAACATCAGTCCCATAAAGGGGAGAAAATGTCTACAAGGCTAACAAAACTTTCCAGAATCTGATTGAAGATAGGAACATAATTTAAAAAGTCAGATGGCAACCCCAAGCAAAAGTATTTAGCAATGGAAACATAAATACAGAAAAGTCATTGAGAAAATATAAAGCAATGACCATCAATGCACTATCAGTGAGGGAGTGTGTCAGATGAATGCAAACATAGGTGAATTAGATGGATACATTCCAATTAAAGATTTTACATAGCAAATCCAAGACCTGATCATGTTAAACACAAAAGAGTTGTTAAATAGCATGTCTTCTTGCTCATTTCCAAGATAACAACCATCTGATACATTTTTCTATTCATATATTTATCTGTAGTATTGAAAATGCAGTGATCAGGCTAGTATTAGAACTTATCCATTCTACTTGACACATTGCTCATTGTGAGTCAGCCTTTGAACATTTCAGATTTCTACCCCAGTCTCTGAGCTATGATAGCAAAAGTCACTACTAAAGTTGTGTCAAAATTCAGCATTAAAAAGGTAGAATTGTTTGTGAGTCCTGAAGTAAGGCTTTGGATTATAATAACTTTATTTAAGTGTAGCTTTAACATCTTAGTATTTGAGCTCTTCTTTGACACCAAAACTCCTTTAAAGCTTTCCTTCTGATTTTCTAATGTAATTCAAACTTTATACAATTCATTAGCCAGTTAGAAAAACATCAATGTAATATGTAAGTATAAATATCATCAATATATTATTTATATTATCTCAATTTAGAAAAAAACAATATATTATTCAACATTATATAATAGTAATAATATAGTTATGCTGAAACCTATATTCTTCAGATAATGAGGAGAAAAGCCTAAAAGAATATAAACACTTTAACAATACTTTTTGTTCATGTGTGGCAACAATCTTAGGAAAAAGGCAGTAAAACTCAGTGTACATAAATTTACAATTGTATGAAAAATCAAATTTTTAATTTTAATTTGACTGAATTCAAGCTTCATAACAAAGTATATTGAAATAAAACAGAATTCCATCTCATTCTAAACATTTTAAAGGCTGGGTAAAATTAGACAAAAATGAAGAAAAAAACATTGCTGACCTCCAAAGACAGAGCAATGCCCAAATGCCAAGAACCTGAAGCCGGAAGAGGAAAACACGAAGTAAGTTTCAGCATGAGATCTAAAATACGAAATGAGGAGACCATGAGATTCCAGAACCCACCACAAGCACAACAGGGTGGAATTACACTGGCCGGGGCACAGCTCATGGTCTTGGCTCCAGAGAAGTCTCAGTGTTTGGAAATATAGCCCTTGAAAGAGACCTGAACCCTGGAAAATCTCCTACTTGGTAAAAATTCAATTAAAGGAATTATATCGTTGAGTCCAAAAGAGCCTCATGATACCAGTGTCATGGAGGATAAAATAAGAGGATTCAACTTATGTTAAATAAAAGTTTCAAAGGAAAATATTTAATTAGGTGCTGTGGTTTGGATATAGTTTCAGTGCTCCCCTGGGAAAGTCTTCATGCATTGGAATATAACCCCCAATGTGAGATATTTTGATGATAATGTTCAGAGATGGGGGTCTTTGGGAAGTGACTGGGACTAGATGAGATCATTATCTAAAGCCCTCATGATTGAGTTCCAGTGGTTTTATACTAAGAGGGAGACCAGACACACTACATTCCTGCTCCCTAGGCATGGCTGGGCTGCCTTAGCGCTCTGCCAGCAAGAAGGCCCCCACAAGACGAGTCTCTTTACACTGCACCTCCAAATCTATGAGCCAAATATACCTCTTCTTTCTAAAGAGTTGACTCATAGGAGAGTACTTCAAAAGTTCATGAGAACAGAATTTAAAGGATAAGTTTATGTCAATACAAAAAGTTTTGAAATCTGCATACAAGGTGTCTTTCTAAAAGTTCATGCAAAATGTATATTGTGAAAAACCATGCATGGATTTCCCTCTTAGTATTTGTTTTGTTTGTTCTACTTAATACTTTTGGTTGAATACTGTAATCAATACACAATTCTTCTTAAGTGCTGAAACTTAACTGAAAAGTGATCACTGTTAAATATAAGAGTGGGAATAAGAGAGGGAAGAGATGTGCAATTCAGGACATGCTCAAATTGACTTACCTCAAACGGTAGAGTTAGAAACATACCAGGGGATTCCAATTCAATCCCATCAAGGTGGCATGTACCAATGCCATCTCACTAGTCCCGGTGATCAATTTCTGTTCACAATTGATCATAATGATAGGACTAAGAGTCAAAGAGATCACATAAACAAGAATAGTGTCTGCAAATACTAGCTGATAGAATCAAAAAGGGAGAGAACAATCCAACATGGGAAGTGAGATACACAGCAGACCCATAGAATGGCAGATGTCCTAAACAGCACTCTGGCCTCAGAATCAGCCCTTAAGGCATGTGGATCCGGCTGAAAAGCCCATGAGAGTATTTCAGGCATGGAAAGCCAAGACACTCTGGGAAAAAAAAAAAAACAAAAACTAAATGAAAGATCTCCACAAGTGAGATCCCAGTGGAAAAGTGGAAAGAACGGGTCATCAAAGAAGGAGGTACCTTTCTCTGAAGGGAGGAGAGAACTTCCACTTTGACCATGGCCTTGTCTAAAAATTATCAAAGTCAGTTAACTCAGGGGTCTTCCATAGCCTTGGTAGCTCATGACAAGAGCCTAGGGTGATTACTGATGCCATAAACAAGAGTGTCAATTTGTTAAGTCAACAACAGGATTCACTGTGCACTTACTCCTCATGTAGGATTTCTGTCCTTAATGTGCTGTACATTGAGATGTAATGCTATAACTAGTACTCAAACAGTATTTTTCACTTTATGTTTCTGTGTGGGAGCAAACTGTTGAAATCTTTACTTAATGTATGCTAAACTGATCTTCTGTATATAAAGAGAATCGAAAATGAATCTTGATGTGAATGGAAGGGGAGACAGAGTGGGAAAGGGGAGGGTTGCGGGTGGGAGGGACGTTATGGGGGGGAAGCCATTGTAACCCATAAGCTGTACTTTGGAAATTTATATTCATTAAATAAAAGTTAAAAAAAAAAACTATGCATGGATTTCAATATTTGCACCAAAATATTTATCTTTCAATTACATCTTTTCACTGACTTTTTGGAGCACTCTCATATATAGTGGAAATTTTTTTTAAAGACAGAATAATTTAATTCTCTACAGAATTGCTAAAACACATGAATCTGTAGATTAAATAAGCAAAATGAATTATGAACCTAAGAAATAAATATCTATTCAAACCCATAAGTGCAGGACATATTTTTTTTAAAAGAAAGCTAAAAGTGTTTAAAAAGATAATTTTGCAGGGTAAAAAGACTTGGTACTTACAAAAAAATTAAAATTTTGTAACAACTTTTTAGCAAAAGTGAAAGGAAACAATGGAACTATATCTTCAAAAATCTGAGGAAAGGGGCTGGCATTGTGGGACTGAGTCAAGCTGTTGTTTGCAATACCAGCATTCCATATTAGAGGACCAGTTCAAGCACTGACCCCACTTCTAGTTCAACCTACTGCTAGTGCACTTGGGTCAGCAGAGGATCATGGTCCAGGGATTTCTGCCCCTATTCCGTGGGAGGACAGAACAGAGTTCATTTACCAGGCTTCAGATTTTCTCAGACCTGATTAATGTGGTCATTTAGGGAGCGAAGTAGTATGCAGATCTCTCTCTCTCTCTCTCTCTCCCCCTCCCTCTCTCACTTTCTGTGACACTTTTTTTCACATAAATAAATAAATATTTTTTTAAAGTTGAGAAAAAGATAGCATTAGCTTAAAGTTCTGAAGTTCCAATAAAACAATTTGAAATGGTTAAAGGAGAATGGGACAATTTACCACTCACAGATTCTGACTTGAAGGTCAGTTAATTAATGTCTTTGATTAAAAAAAGATTAAATGTAGAACAAAGAACCAAGATAATAGAAATAGTTCTAAATAAAGAAATTACTGATTGGGGCTGGCACTGTGGCATAGCGGGAAAAACTGCCGCCTGCAGTGCCAGCATCCCATGTGGGCGCCAGTTCAAACCCCAGCTACTCCACTTCCAATCCAGCTCTCTGCTATGGCCTGGGATAGCAGTAGAAGATGGCCCAAGTCCTTGGGCCCCTGCACCCACGTGGAAGAACTCGAAGAAGTTCTTAGCTCTTTTCTTCAAATCAGCACAGCTCCAGCTGTTGCGGCCAACTGGGGAGTGAACCAGTGGGTGGAAGACCTCTCTCTCTCACTGCCTCTCCTCTCTGAACCTCTCCTCCTCTCTCTGTGTAACTCTGAATTTCAAATAAATAAATACATCATTAAAAAAGAAATGCTTATTAAATTTGACATGAATTATTTAGAATTTTAGTTAATTTTACCAGTTTGGCTTTTTATTAAAGTGTCTTTTACATAAATTTTTAAGTTTAAGGTGTGTGTATATATTATTTTTAAATACCACAATTACTAATTTACAGCATGGGGCAGACATTTGGCCTAGTGATTAAGACATCTCTTGGGATGCTTGCCTCCCAGATCACACTGCCTGGATTTGAATGAAGACTTGGCTACAGATTGCAGCTTCCTGCTAATGTTCACCATGAGAGGTAGCAAGTGATGGTGTAACTGGGTCCCTGCCATCCGCTTGGGAGGCCTACGTATAATTCCAGCAATTCCAGCTTCAGGCTCCAGCCTGGCCCGATCCCAACAATTGAAATTTGAGGACTGAATCAGCAGATGGGAGTTTGATCTCTCTCTCTTTCTCTCTCTGGCTCTCAAGTAGATAAATAGGTAAATAAATAAACTTTTTTCAAAAGTCTAGAAAACAATAAAAATTTATTAGACCCTTTGAAATTTTTAGATTAAGCAGAGTTAAACTGGATAAATTTAGATTTTATTAAGAAACCTAGGAATGTTAAAATTTTAAGGTCAATCACTAAAATAATAAAAATGAATGAATAATCTCTAAAAATTAAAAATGTGGAAAGGAGGGACTAAGTTAATCATTAAAGTCCAATCCAAAATAGAAAATTTGAAAAAACAGACAAGAAAAGCATAAGTTAGAAAGAAAGCCCAATATTGAAGAAATAAGGGCAAATATAACAGTAATCATACAAATTTTGTCAAATTAATTGAGCATATTTTCATATCAAAAGCAATAGCAATGAAAATTCGGTTGTAATATAATGTATTTATACAATTATAATAATATAATTTATATAATATCCCATGACACATTATATTATATAATTATTTTACTATATTGATTATTTTATTATTATATTACATATAATGAATATGAAATCATGCATAATAGACCAGGCCCAACTCTGATAACAAATTATCTACAATTTCTGGGAAAAGAAACATATAGTTGCTTCTTATTATTATTTATTATTTTTATTTATTTATTATTATTTATTTTATTTTTTTATTTATTTATTTTTCATAGATTAGAAGAATAGATTAGAAGAATTAGAAGAATCAATAGATTCTTCTAATCTATGAATATAAATTTTATTTATATAGATTTTTGAGGAACATCCTTACTGTTTTCTACAATGGCTATTCTAATTTACATTCCCACCAATGGCGTGTATTTTATTTATTATTATTTATTATTATTATTTTATTTATTATTAATAATTACACACAACTCAAATGTACTTCCATGAGTATTATATATAAAATTTTTTAAATGTATTTATTTATTTATTATTTTATTTATTTATTATTATTTATTATTATTATTCAGCACTTAAAAAACATTGTCCATACTTCCTCTATCTATGAAACATGATAAGCAATACCAGCAAACAATATTGCTTACTATTCAGGTCTACTTGCAACTGAAATCAACCTGACAAAAATATGTGACATCTATAATTTGAGGAGTATGTAAATATAATTCAATTGAAAAATATTAAGCAAAAGAAAGAAAATGTAGTTATTTAATGACAGTGAGTCTGATTTTAAGGGAAAAAGAAATAACCCTTAATCTCATGTACTTAACAAAATAGTCTCAAAACAGACCAAGAAAGTTTTGTAGAAATATAAGCAAAGAACCATTAAATCTATCATAGAGAAAAAATATGAAGGAATTTCAAAAAGTTTGTGGAGAAATGAAACTAAAAGACAAGTTTATTTAGTTTTTCACAACATTCATTTTTCTTTTTTTTTCTTTTTTTCTTTTTTTTTTTTTTTTTTTTTGACAGGCAGAGTGGACAGTGAGAGAGAAAGACAGAGAGAAATGTCTTCCTTTGCCGTTAGTTCACCCTCCAATGGCCGCCGAGGCCAGCGCGCTGCGGCCAGCACACCGCACTGATCCGATGGCAGGAGCCAGGCACTTATCCTGGTCTCCCATGGGGTGCAGGGCCCAAGGACTTGGGCCATCCTCCACTGCACTCCCTGGCCACAGCAGAGAGCTGGCCTGGAAGAGGGGCAACCGGGACAGAATCCAGCGCCCTGACCGGGACTAGAACCCGGTGTGCCGGTGCCGCAAGGCAGAGGATTAGCCTAGTGAGCCGTGGCACCAGCCCACAACATTCATTTTTCATTAACTTTGATCCCTGTCTCAGAAATGTATTAATAATTACACACAACTCAAATGTACTTCCATGAGTATTATATATAAAATTAAAAAACATGCATTTATTTATTTATTTATTTATTTGAAAGGCAGAGAGATAAAAAGAGAAAGATTTTTCATCCACTGGTTCACTCCCAAAATGGCCACAACAGTCAAGGCTAGGCCAGGCCAAAGCCAGTAGCCAAAAGCTTCATCTGGGTCTCCCACTTCAGTGGCAAGGGTCCAAGTACTTGAGTTATCTTCCACAGCTTTCCCAGGTGCATTAGCAATGCGGAGCAGCCAGAACTCGAATCAGTGTTCATATGGGATGATTGCATTGCAGGTGACAGTTTTACCTGGTGCAACACAACACTGGCCCCAATAAAAATGTTTTTATTGTCTGAAAGCATACAGAGCATATGAATGGCACAATAAAAACTAATCTAATGGATATGCATTTATATAAGAAAATCAAAGTTTATAGAATGCATGCTTTCTTCAAACCCACATGAAATTTATAAAAACTGAATATATACCAGGAAATAACACTGAGTAAACCAAGCTCCATAATCAGCCCAAATCAATTCTCCCAAATGTCATGGAATTAGAAATAAACAAAAAGTCAAAGAACCACCAACACATTTGGAAAGTTAAATTACACTTATAAATATCCCTTCCTTAAAGAAGGAGTCAAATGAAATTAGTAAAACATTTTGAATTGAATAATAAAATGAAATGCAATGTTTGGAGTATAGCTAATATAAAATGTATTTATTTCAATTTTCTTAAACACATAAAAATTGTACATATTTATGTGTTGCCATGTGATGCTTTTATTTATGTATGCATTGTATAATTTTCAACCAGGGTAATTGAATCTACCTCTTCAAATATTTAATGTTTCTTTATGGTGAAAACATTAGAACTCATGTCTTCTGGTTTATTTTTAACAGAGAAACGTGTGATGTTTTAGTGTTATCTACAGTCACCCTACCATGCAATAGAACCCCATCTAATTGTGGCTTAATATCCATTAACCAACCATTTCCCAAGCATGGCTCTCCACTTTCCTCCCCAGCACCTGATAAGCATCATTATACTTTGAACTTCTATGATCACCCTCTTTAAGACTCACATATAAGTGATATCTGTCTTTCTGTGCTTGGCTTATTTCACTTAACATAATGACCTCCAGTTCCATCCATGTCATTGTAAATGCCAAGATTTCATCTTTTGAATGGCTGAGTAGCATTCTATTGTGTATATGTACCATATTTTCCTTATTAATTCATCAGTGGATGAACAATTACACTGTTTACATTTTTGACTATTGTTAATAATGCTGTAATAAACACAGGAGTCTCTCCAACAGACTGATTTCATTTTCCTTGGATATATACCCAGTAGTGGAATTACTGGATGACATTGTAGTTATATTTTTAGATTTTTGAGGGACCTCCTTACTGTTTTCTACAATGGCTATTCTAATTTACATTCCCACCAATGGCATGCAAATGTTGTCTTTCCTCCACATCCTCATCAGCATTTAATATCTATTGTCTTTTTGATAATAGCCAATCTAACTGGAGTTAAATGACATCTCATTGTGGTTTCATTTGCATTTCCTTGACAATTAGTCATGTTGAGCAGTTTTTCAGAAACCTACTGATAGTTTGTGTGTCTTCCATTGATAAATATGTTTAGGTCTACAGCCATTTTTTATTACTTTTTTTTTTATTGAGTTATTTGATTTCCTTATATAAGTAGGCTATTATCCCTTTCAGATGTATAGCTTGCAGACATTTTCTCCTATTTTGTAGGTTGTCCCCTCACTATGATGACTGTTTCCTTTGCTGTGCAAAAACTCTTTAGTTTAATAAAATCCCATTTGTCTATTTTTCCTTTGTTTCCTGTACTTTTTGAATCTGGTCCCAAAAATCCTTGCCCATTCGAAAGTCCTGAAGCAATTCTCATGTTTCCTTTTAGTACCTTCAAAGATTTGTGTATTGTATTTATGTATTTAATCAATTTTAAGTTGATTTTTATACATGGTGAGAGATAAGGGTCTAGTTTCCTTCTTCTGTTTTTCCAGAACCACTTTGAAAAGACTATCCTCTTTCCAATGCGTGTTCTTCATAACATTGTTAGAGACTAACTGGCATCTTTGCTAGATAATACGAGTTTACTTCCAGGGTCTGTATTCTGTTCCATTAGGCTATGTTTCTTTAATGTAAATATCATGGTGCTTTAATCACTGTAGCTAGGTAATGCATTTTAAATTCAGAAAGTGCAATGCCTCCTGCTTCATTTTTTTTGTTAGATTGCTTTGATTATTCAGTCATTTATGGTTTGATTAAAATATTAGTAGAGTTTTCTCCTTGTTCTCTAAAAAATGCTATTGATATTTTGATAGCGTTTGCACAGAATATTTAAATTGTTTTTGATAATACGTACATCTGAACTGTATTGATTCTTCTAATCTATGAACATAGAGTGTCTTTCCATTTATTTGTGTCCTCTTCAATTTCTTTCTTGATTTATAGTTTTCATTGTAAAGTCTTTCTCCTCTTTGGTTGAATCTATTCCTAGGTATTTTTTGCAGTTATTGAAAATGTGATTGCTTTTTTGATTTCTTTTAAGATTTATTTATTTGAAAAGGAGAGAGAGAGAGAGTGAGAGAGAGAGAGAAAGAGAGACCTTCCATCCACTGGTTTACTTCCCAAATGTCTGCAATAGCCAGCACAGGGCCAGGCTGAAACAGAAGCCCAGAATTCCATCTGGGTCTCTAATACGAGAGGAAAGAACTCAATTATTGGCATCATCCAATGCCTGCCAGGATGTATTTGCATGAAGCTAGATTGAAAGCAGAGCAGCTGGTACGTGATATGGTACTACAATATGGGATGTGGGTGCCCCAAGTGGTGTCTTAACTGCTGTACCTCAACAATTCTCTCTTGGATTTGGTTTTTCAAATAATTAATTATTTCTGTATAACAGTGCAACTGATTTTTATACACTGCATTTGTAACCACAGCTTTATTGAATTTATTAGTTATAGCAACTTTTTGGTGGAGTCCTTGGTGTTTTCTATATATGAGAAAATGCCATCTGTAAGCAGTCACAGTGTATCTCCTTTGCCATTTGAATGCCCTTTATTTCTTTCTCATTTACACTTGCTCTAGTTAGGACTTCCAGTACCATATAGAATAAAAATGATGAAAATGGACATGCTTGTCTTGTTTCAGATAGAGAGTAAGCCTTCAAAGCCGGCGCTGCAGCTCACTAGGCTAATCCTCTGCCTTGTGGCGCCGGCACCGGGTTCTAGTCCCGGTCAGGGCGCCGGATTCTGTCCTGGTTGCCCTTCTTCCAGGCCAGCTCTCTGCTGTGTCCAGGGAGTGCAGTGGAGGGTGGCCCGAGTACTTGGGCCCTGCACCCCATGGGAGACCAGGATAAGTACCTGGCTCCTGCCATTGGATCAGCGCGGTGTGCCGGCCACAGTGAGCTGGCCACAGCGGCCACTGGAGGGTGAACCAACGGCAAAAGGAAGACCTTTCTCTCTGTCTCTCTCTCTCTCACTATCCACTCTGCCTGTCAAAAAAAAAAAAAAAAAAAAAAAAAAGAGTAAGCCTGCAGCGTTTCCTCATTCAGTATGATGTTAGTTGTTGGCTTGTTATATATGGCCTTTATTATCTTGAAGTAGGGAATTTGTATAGTAGGCTGTGTTCAGTTTTTATCACAAAAAAACCTAAAATATTATGAAATGAATTTTCTGCATTGATTGAGATGATCATATGATTTTTTCCTTCATTCTATTGATGTCATGTATCATGTTTATCAATGTACGTATTTTGAAACCATCCTATATCCCTGGGATTAGCCCCACTTCTATATGATGAATATTCTTTTTAATGTGCTGTTGGATTTGACCTTTAGCTTTCTCTTTTTGCTTTTGTGTTCTTGTCTGATTTTGGTATCAATATTCTGTTGGCTTTATAGAATGGATTTAAAGAATTATCTCTTTTTCTGTTTTTAGAAATAAGAAGTATCGGTGCTAATTCTTCTTAAATGTTTGGTGGAATTCAGCGTTGAAGCCATTTGCCCTTGTTCCATGTACTTATTCATAGTAATCTCAAACATCCCCTTGTATTTCCATGGCATTAGTAGTTAATGCCTTCCTTTTTGTCTCTGATTTTATAGACTTGAGAGTTCTCTCTTTCTTTCAATTTTATTTTTTAAAAAACCTAGCTCTTTGCAGGTTTGGGAGTGAACATGAATTCAAAGAGATATTGGTAGGCTCAAATGCAATTTTCAAAAAGATGTATTAATGATATAAAAGCTAGTTTACAGAAATTGGACAAACATAAAGAGAATAAATATTTTAGAAGGGAGGGTGTGATGATTAAATCAGAAAATCCAGGGAACGGAAATAAAGAATTATCAGAATACATAAAAGAAAGCAAACCAGTATTTGGAAAATACAAATGAAATACTGGTTTAGAGGCATGACTGGTTAAGAAATAAAGCCAAATTGTAAGAAACATTTATAGAGACGAATTCTGCATGATAGTCTTACTATATAAAATTATAGGTAAACTGCATATTATTTCAAAGGATATAAACAATCTAAATACACTAGATTAATATAAAAATTTTGAGAAGCATAACTATGGAGAAACTGAAAAGCACTCTCAATTAGTTAACAATTCCTTAATATTTGAATTGTTTCAAATTTGAGGAAAAATTAAAATCACTCCTAGCCCATTTTATGACACTAGAGAAATACTGTTATTAAAACTGGGCAACAACTGGATCAGAAATAAAATTACAGGTTAAGTAAACTTATAAGTATATATGCAAAAATGCTAATTACTCAAATGGGTCAAATTGAAACACCTTTTTTGATTGAGAAAGAATTTATTCAGTTATAAGAGGGCATTTTAACATTAGAAAATTTGTTCATGTAATCTTTATATCATAAACACATGAAGTCTATGCATAGTTTTTTATAATATATGTCCATGAACTTTCTGAAGCTCCATCATAGGAATGGATTTCAAACATTTTTACATCAAAATAAGCTTATATTTCTTTTTTATTTATTTGAAAGTCAGAGTTACACAGAGAGAGGAGAAACAGAGAGAGAGAGAGAGGTCTTCCATCCACTGGTTCAAAACCCATTGCTCCGCAACTGCCGGAGCTGCACCAATCCAAATCCAGGAGCCAGGAGCTTCCTCCAGGTCCTCCACATTGGTGCAGGGGTCCAAGGACCCAGGCTGTTTTCTCCTGCTTTCCCAGGCAGTAGCAGAGAGCTGGATCAGAAGTGGAGCAGCCAGGATATAACCAGGCCCCATATGGGATGCCAGCCCCTCAGGCCTTGGCTTTACCTGCACGCCACAGCACTGGCCCCAGTAAGCTCATACTTCAATTTTACTTTTCTATGAATTTTGTGAAGAATCCTAATGTAATTAATTAACAGAGAAACAATAGTCCGTAAGATTTAACTTAATTTTTATTCAAAACAGTATAATAGTAATAGTAATATTGGGGATACATAATTCCTTAGATATTTGATCAAAACTTATAATAAATATCAAACTCAATAATGAAATTTTAGATCTGTACTTTTTAAATCAAGAACACAGCAAGGATGCTTATTATTCCTTTATTAAACATAAGATACTATATTAAGTACTTAAGTATTAAGAAGATCAAAGAACTTTAAAAATGGAAATAGTGAAGGAAAATGGCCTCTATTAACAGATAATATACTGAACATTTAGAAAAAAGAATCTCCAAACAAAATTTAGGTCTAGTGAGTGAATTTGAAAGGCTTTCTATCTACAAGATAAACAGATGGAAATTTTTATTCCTCAGAAAATAAATTGTTAAGAAGTATCTCAAAAATAGGTAAAGCAACTAAGAGTGGATTAACAGAGTACTGTTTGTATAAAGTAATTTTTTTAATTTAAATAACAAAAATCAAGATTTGGATAAATGAAGAAAAATTACATTCATGAATGGGAAGATTCAATATTGTAAAATGGTAATTATCCCTTGATTTAATTAGATACTAATTCATTCTGCACAAAAACGTTTTGAAGAATTTTTAAAAGATGGTTCCAAAATTAATATGAAGAATAAAAGTCATTTATAAATCAGGATGAATTTAAAAAATTAGAATAAGAGGGAAACACTACACAACATACTAAGCTTTTTATATAGCTGATATAAATATGGAAATGTATATATTTTAATTAAATGTTTTAAACACTTAAATAAAATTTAAATATGCATTTAAATTTACAGTAAAGTTTATATATAAACTCTCCAACTATAAATTGAATATTTAATAACTGAATTATTTTTAAATGGCAGTAAGAAATAACTGAATAATTTTTAATTGATACTAGAAAAGAATACAAAAAGACAACTTTTCAAAAAACATACCATGAATGCAGCCATTAATATATGACAGATCAACTAAAACGTGTTATCTGCATTGTGTTGGATTCAGTTTAGAGGAAGAGAAGATCAATTTATCAAAATTTAAACATGGAAAGTTTGATATAAATAATTTTTATGATAGAAGAGTAAATATAAAAATCTAAAAGGAAATCTCCGAAGAGTGAGTACCCTCAGGTTGAGGAAGGGCCCCGAAGGAAAAGCAGACTTGAAATGCGTGTCCTCACCCCCCAAGGCTGTGTCTACCAGCAGTGATTGCAACACTGCCGCATCAGAGAGGTCCTGCCAGACTGCGCAGGCCACGGCAGTCCTGGAGCACGCAGGGTGCATACAACCCGAGGTATCGAGAGCTGGCTTCAAATTTCCCCTTCACCATTTTTCCACTGTGGCTGATAATTCCAGCTGTGGCCCCTAACTAGAAATTGTCTTTACCTGTTTACAGTCACAAATGCTTCTTAGTGCTAGCTGATATCCAGTGACTTGTCCAGGGGAAAGATGAAGTCTGTTAACAGAGAAGTTTCAATTCTGACATTGAAAAAACTCTGTGAGCTAACAAAAGGTCTGATTTAGTAAACAAAAGGTGAGAACACTAAGCTATGGGTAAGTAACTGTGGATAGCTGCCATGTGTGTGTTAGTATTTTTCCTAGCCTTATGTTTTATGTATTTACATATACTTATTAATAGAACATGGCAAGATAACTGAGATTAAAAATGCTATCAGCCTAGGGAATAAAAGAATAAATGTAAACACATTAAACAAGACTGCTTTGCCATATTCATTGTAAGAACCCATTAGTTAAATTAACTACTTTTTATTGAGAAATTTAGTTGGTTAATTAATTCTATATAGTATACAATGTACTTATTGTGTTTAGTCTTTGTTTATCCCCAAGGTTCTTGTGAAAGTATTAAAGGAGTATAACTAGAAAATATTCCAAATGTGACTTCAATCCTCAAATGTAACTAAATTATCTTTTGAAATGAGGAAAGAAAAAAAAAAAAAAAACCTATAAAAGTTTTCAATGCCACTGATCTTCATATGATGTCTAATTTCACATTCATTTTTCAAGTCACATAATATATAGATTAATAGAATCTAGAGCTTAATTTCTCTCTGTGGAAGTCTTCCTTGAATTTTGAAATGAAAGTAAGAATAGCCTGAAGAGTTTTCTATCTCTGCTTTCAACTCGTTAACCTGTGGACACTAGGAGAGGCCAGAGATATGAGGTTTGGCGGAAGCGTGGGTGGAACCATTCCATAGAAATGCAGTCCTCACTAAAACAGCTTAGCATGGTCTGTGCAGCTGCCCAGAATGTAAACAAGCCTGGAGTCAGTCCCAGTAAAATCTACAGTCCATCTCTAACTGACCACAGTAAGCAAAATGTAGAACCTCACAAAGGCAAAAGGAAGATGACTGTTCTTGAAGACTACAATTAGGATGTTTGTTGGTGATGTATTTTGTTTACAGGTCCACAGTGTAAAAATACAAACAAACATCTCTTCCTTTGGCCAGAGACCTGATAGCACAGTGAGGAAGGTTGGTGACAAACCTGTCTGGAGCACAGGTCAGGGTATGGCTCTACTTCTGATGCAGTGAGTACCGCCGTCGCAGAGCTGGGCCAGGCTGACAACGTCTCTCCACAGAACTCCCCCAGTGCTGTCAGGACCATTACTGGGTTGCAGAGAAGCCATGAGCAGAGCACACTGGGTACATGGGAGGAACAGAGAGCTCACACTGGGGAGAAAATAAATAAGACTCCTTAACCAACTAAAAAGAATCACCTTTGTCTCATTCTGGGCTGCCATACTTCCCTTGCTTTTAACATAGTCCTTGTGTCTCAGTTATTATGAGAATTGTGTCTACACTTAAGAGGCCAGAGAACACTTGACCAATAAATCTTGACTCTCCAATTCAGGACTTCATGTTGATCCCCCTATTCTTGGTTGTATTCCCATTACACAATTTACTGCAACTCATAGTTTAAAACAGTTAAAAATCTGTGAGGATTAATTTTATGTGTCAACTAATCTGGACCACAGTAACCAGATATGTGGACAAACATCATTTTGGATGTTTCTGTGAGGGTGTTTTTGGATGAGATTAAGATTTAAACTTATATATTTTAAGTAAAACCAACTGCTCTGCATAATGTTAGTACGCCTCTTCTGATCAGTTGAATGAATTAATATAATGAGGACAGGTGAGTGATGTAGTCCAGTTGGTTAAGCAACCGCTTGGGACACCAGCACCCCATATCAGAATGTCAGTTCAAGTCCTGGCTACTCCACTTCCAATCTAACTTACTGCAATGCACCTGGAAGGCAGCGGATGATGGTGGTGTTCCAAGAACTTGAGCCCCTGCCAGCCACATGGGAGACCCAGTTGTAGTCCTGGCTTTAGCCTAGCCCAGCCCTGGCTATTGTGGGAATCTGGGGAATGAACCAGAGAATAGGAGATATTTCTCTCTCTCTCTCTCCCCTCTTCTCTCTCTCACACACCCTGTCCTTCTACTTTCCAAATAAACAAATCTTTATACACATAAAGTGAAAACTGATTTCCCTAAGCAGAAAATAATTCTTCCAGGAGGCTGTTTTTGGACTCAAAAGTTAACTCTTCTCTGGGTTGCTTGCCAACCTAACCTGAAGATTTTAGATTTACCAAACCTCGACATTAATGAATTAATTCCTTAAGATAGATCTCTCTCTCTCTCTCTCTCTCTCTCTCTCACACACACACACACACACACACACAACTTGTTTATCTGGAGGACCCTAACTTATACAAAATCCAAAGTTAATTTTATTTTTTAATTTTTTTAAGATTTATTTATTTGAAAATCAGAGTTACACAGAGAGAGAAGGAAAGGCAGAGAGAGAGAGAGGTCTTTCACCCACTAGTTCATTCCCCAATTGCCTCAACAGCCGGAGCTGGGCCAACCCAAAGCCAAGAGCCAGGTGCTTCTTTCAGGTCTCCCACACAGGTGCAGGGGCCCAAGGACTTGGACCATCTTCTACTGCTTTCCCAAGCCATATCAGAGAGCTGGATTGGAAGTGGCGCAGCCAGTGGCTTTACCTGCTATGCCACAGCACCGGCCTCCAAGGTTAACTTTACTAACCTTGAAATCATAAGTTTTATTTCCCCAGGGATGAGCACATGCTTATGACAGAAGCACTGTACTAAAATCCTGACTCTGTGGCCAGTATCCCTGCAAGATGGCAGCATGTAGTACCTGAACAGATACAAACACCAGAATCACTGGATATATGTAAAATAAAATAATTATGTTTATGTTTTGTAAAAGCTTTTATTTTTAAATAAAATGAATTTTAAAATGAGGTAAAATAAATTAAAAATAAGTTAAAGAATAATTCAGGGGTGGGTGTCGCTCCCCCTCTTCGTGGAGGAGCAACACTAAACCCTGCCTAGGCTTCATATCCGAGTCACGGCACCATTATGTCGCTCCCCCTCTTCGTGGAGGAACGACACAGGACCCTGCGCTGTTCTTTCGTCTGCTCGGCCCTCCCCGGGTTTGCTGCTGGTTCTTCCCGGGTTGGCTACTATCCCTTCCACCTCCGTGGAAGGGCAGTTCCCCCTGGCCGCATTCCCCACTTCCGCAGGGGAGCGGCACACCGCCGGCCGGTTCTTCTCGGGGGCTGCACAGGTGTTCCTTCAGCTAGATGTTCCCCATAGATGTTCCCCGGTGCATGCCGTCTCTCTCCTCCTTTATAGTCCTCCTCCGCCAATCCCAACTCGGCTGCCCACACGCCGAGTACGCTGCTCTCCTCCAATCAGGAGCAAGTCCTACAGTTTATTAGTTGAACTGGAGGCAGCTGTGCGGAAGCTGTTTACTTCTCTCCCAACGCCATGTTGTGGGAGAGCAGATGCATAGAATAAGTCTTAATTTCAGTAACTTAGTCCAGTCCGGATTGCTCCCCACAGGTGGGTGTTCAGCTTAGTGGTTAAGATGCCAAATATGTAAAAGTGACTGCATTGTATTGACAGCTCTCTCTCCAGACTCTGGCTTCTTGCTAATGTACAGTGCAGGAGGCAGAAGATGATGGCTCCAGTAACTGGATTTCTGCTACCCATGTAGAAAACTTGCATTATGTCCCTAGTTCTTGGTTTCTACCCAGGCCCAAACTCTGCCTTTGTGAACATCTGGGGAGTTACCTGGTGGGTGAGGGCTCTCTGTTGTGACCTAGTGGATTGGGGTTCTTTGTCTTTCTCTCTTCCTCACAAATAAATGAGAATTTTAAATAATTGTTCTAAAGAGATTTAGTAAAAATCTCTCTTTTTTAAGCCCAAAGCTTCACTTATTTTTACCTCCTAACATTTAAAGTTTCTTTTAAAAATTTGTTACATTTAACATTTTAAAACCAGCTTTAATTAATACCAATATTTGTAAATTACTTTAAGTTGACATTTCCTTTACATTTGGGAGTTCCTATTAATCAGTATGATAGGTGGTACATTTGCAAATCAGCTAGTTTCTGCAAAGTTGTCATAATATAATAAAATTAATGAAGTACATAGCATTTTAAAGTAATCTAGCTGATTAATTTAAGGTGATTCCAGGTTCTCCTAATAATTAATCAACACTGGGATTTATGCCCATGTCTTTCTACACAGATTGATGTCTGTGCAGTGAAGTAGTTATAGAAGTAACCATTTCTAAAAAGGCATACACAATGATAAATACTAAAGTCTCAATTTTTTCAGTTTTCAATTCTAACAACTTAAAATATAAAAGATCTCTTCCCCAACCAAGGAAATAAGAATATTGCTGTCAGCTTTGAGCATTGTGATGATGGTTTTACGTTATCACCTTGCCTAGGTGGTATGGCACCCAACTGTTTGGCCAGACACTAGTCTAGATGTTGTAGTGAAGATATTTGTTAATACAAATTAGCGTTTACAATCAGTGAACCAAAACAGATTGCCTTACACAATGCGAATGGGTCTCATTCAATCTGTTGAAAGCCTTTATAAAAAAGACTGAGGATACCCAGAATAGAAAAATTTCTGCTTCAAGCCTGCAACATGAAAATCCTGCTTGAATTTCCAGCCTACCAGCGCGTCCACCTGTTTGCAAGACTCCAGCTGCATCTTTTACCCGAATTTCCAGGCTGCTGAGCTGCCCTTGATTTTCAGCTTTGCCAACCACATTCCTGCAGGAGCCAATTCCTGAAGTCTCTCTTTCCTGCTCCCTCATATGTATCTCCTGTGTCCCCAATGGCTTCTACTTCTCCAGAGAAACCTAATACAGATATGTACAAAATGATGCATACTGTAAAATCCAATGTCATATATTCACATCAACCTTAAATTTGGAAAACATGTAAAATTGTGATTTGCTTTATCATATTTTGACCAATATCTTTGTAATCTATATTGCTTTACTTTTTTATAACTGGGACAGATCTGACATATTAAAAACCAAAAAGGAAACCTGTTGAAGTGAAATGGACACTATGGGAAACGGTGACTGGATCAGCATAGCCCTGACTGTTAATGAACAACTTAATACATTATCCCTCTTAGTAGTTTTTTTGTCTGTTCTACTTAATATGACTGGTTTAATTCTATAATTAATACACAGTTATTCTTAAGTGTTGAAATTTAACTGAAATGTGATCCCTGTTAAACATAAGAGTAGGAATAAGAGAGGGAAGAGATGTACAATTTGGGACATGCTCAAGCTGACTTGCCCCAAATGGTAGAGTTAGAAACATACCAGGGGACTCCAATTCAATCCCATCAAGGTGGCATGTACCAATGCCATCTCACCAGTCCAAGTGATCAATTTCAGTTCACAATTGATCATAATGAAAGGACTAAGAGTCAAAGGGAGCACATAAACAAGTCTAGTACCTGCTAATACTAACCGATAGAATAAATAAAGGGGAGAGTGATCCAACATGGGAAGCGAGATACTCAGCAGACTCATAGAATGGCGGATGTCCTAAACAGCACTCTGGCATCAGAATCAGCCATAAAGGCATTCCGATCTGGCTGAAAAGCCCATGAGAGTATTTCAGGCATGGAAAGCCAAGACACTCTGGCAAAAAAAAAAAAAAAAAAAAAAAAAACACCTAAATGAAAGATCTCTGTGAGTGAGATCCCAGTGGAAAGAACAGGTCTTCAAAGAAGGAGATACCTTTCTCTGAAGGGAGGAGAGAACCTCCACTTTGAATATGACCTTGTCTAAACAAGATAGGAGTCGGTGAACTCAAAAGGCTTCCATAGCCTTGGAAACTCATGACTGGTGCATAGGGAGATTACTGATGCCATAAACAGGAGTGTCAATTTGTAAAGTCAACAACAGGAGTCACTGTGCACTTAGTCCTCATGTAGGATCTCTGTCCTTAATGTGCTGTACATTAAGACTTAATGCTATAACGAGTACTCAAACAGTATATTTCACTTTGTGTTTCTATGGGGGTGCAAACTGTTGAAATCTTTACTTAATGTATACTAAACTGATCTTCTGTAAAAAAAAAAAAAAAAAAAGAAGAAGAAATTATCAATTCCCAACTTGACTCTCACTGGGATTAAACATGACAATAGGTCTGATCTGATTTCATCATCATTTAAAAAATCATCTATTATTTTTCACTTTATGTTTGTGTGGGAGCAAACTGTTGAGATCTTTACTTAATGTATGCTAAACTGATCTTCTGTATATAAAGAGAATCGAAAATGAATCCTCATGTGAATGGAAGGGGAGAGGGAGTGGGAAAGGGGAGGGATGCGGGTGGGAGAGACGTTATGGGGGGAAGCCATTGTAATCCATAAGCCGTACTTTGGAAATTTATATTCATTAAATAAAAGTTAAAAAAAAAACTTTTTTTGGTCTACTCTTTCTCCCTATTATTGGGAGAGGTCACATATTTTATGTGCCTCATTCTAAAAGAAGAGTGGTTCCTGTTTACAGTTTGTTTAAACTGTCCTTTGCGAGTATATGAAGATACAAAACTTGCATCCAAAGTCATTTTGCAGAATAAAAAGCAAGGCCTAAATGTTAAAAATCCAGACATCATGTGTGTTTCACACTTATACAAAAAACAGGGCCAACATGCAAGCCTGACTGAATTGACTCTGAAGAGTTTCCTCACGACTCAAAATGTCTTTCCATCTATACCTATTTCAAATGATTATGAATGGAGTTAACCATTGTCTTAGTCAATCTGGGCAGCTATAAGAAACTCCTAAAAGGCTGAGTGGCTTATAAACAACAGAAATCGATTTCTTAATGTTCTGGGGGCTGGAAGCCCAGGATCAGCATGCCAGCATGGTTGGGTTTTGGTGAAGGTTTTCTTCGTGTTGCAGATTTTGCCCTTCTTGTTACGTCCTCACATTGTGCAGAGAGGGCAGCGGAGCAGTCAGTGTCTCCTTTACAAAGGCACTAATTTGATCTATAAGGGTTCTACCCTCATGGCCTTAATTACTGCCCAAAGGAAGACTATCTCTTACTACCATCATATTCAAAGTTAGGATTTAATACATAAATTTTGGTTGAGGCTAGTTTTCAGGCCTCACCAGTTATTAAATTCAAATGTTTATAATTCTCATTCTGTGTTCTACACTAGGCAACATAATTCCCTTCCCCAAGAAGTCTACCTCCTAATTCCCAGAACTTGTGAAAATTTACTATGTAAGACAAAAAGATACCTTACAAATGTAGGTGATTTAACAATCTCGAAATGGGGTAAGAAGCCTGGATTATTCAGGTTAGCCCAATGTAATCACAGAATTCCTTATAATTGAAAAGGGAGGCAAGAGAATTTGAGGCAAAAAAAAAAAAAGATATATGAGGAAGGATGCAGAATTCAGAATTATGTGGCCACAAGCCAAGGACTGCAGGAAGTATCTGGAAGCTGGAAAAAGCTACAGAAGAATATACCCCAGTGCTTCCACCATAAGGAGTGCAGCTCTGATGTTACCACCTTGATGTGAGCCCTTGAAGACCCATTTTGAACTTAGGACCTCTTGAACACTGTGATAATATATATGCAATCTTTTATAATACATGCAATATTTTCACAATATATATTCTCCCTCTATCATGAGAAACAAACTGTACCAAAATAAGTTCATACTTTTAATTCCATTTTCCCATGAATTTTTGCAAGTACCCTTGTATGTGATGGCTGAAGTCACCAAGTCTGTGGTCATTTGTTAAGTAACAGGAAAGTGGCAGAACTCTTTTTCTCAGACCAGAGTCTCCGTATCTATTTTAAATCTTTCACAAATGGTGTCTATGACTCCAAATTTATATAATTAGGGACAGACCAAACTGTACATTAGATGCTTTGTTGTAAATCCCCATAGTGGTCATTCTGCCATGGAAGAGCAGGTCCACAACATATGCATCACATACTTATCTTTTCATAGTGATGTTCTTTTTTTTTTTTTTTTTTTTTTTGACAGGCAGAGTGGACAGTGAGAGAGAGAGACAGAGAGAAAGGTCTTCCTTTGCCATTGGTTCACCCTCCAATGGCCACTGCGGCCAGTGCACTGCGGCTGGCGCACCGCGCTGATCCAATGGCAGGAGCCAGATACTTATCCTGGTCTCCCATGGGGTACAGGGCCCAAGCACTTGGGCCATCCTCCACTGCACTCCTGGGCCACAGCAGAGAGCTGACTGGAAGAGGAGCAACCGGGACAGAATCCGGCACCCCAACCGGGACTAGAACCCGGTGTGCCGGTGCTGCAAGGCAGAGGATTAGCCTAGTGAGCCGCGGCACAGGCCGTGATGTTCTTTTAAAGATTTATTTATTTTACTTAGAAGGCAGAGTTACAGAAAATGAGAAAGATATATATATATATATATATATATAGAGAGAGAGAGAGAGAGAGAGAGAGAGAATCTTCCATCTGCTGGTTCAATCCCCAAATGGCTGCAATGGCTTGGGCTGGGTCAGGCTGAGGCCTGGAGCCAGAAGATTCATCTAGGTTTCCCATATGGATGCAGGAGCCCAAGGACATGGGCCATATTCCACTACTTTCCCAGTCCTATTAGCAGGGAGCTGGACCAGAAGTGGAGCTGCCAGGACTCAAACTAGCACTGTATGGGATGCCAGCATCACGGGTGGTGGCTTAACCCACTATGCCACAATGCTTGTCCTTATAGTTGGGGTTTTGGCACAGGTCCATGTTTGTCTTCTTTTAAGGTATAGTCTTATTGTATGTTTATTACCTGACATGCAGTAAGTGCTCAAAAAGTTTTAGGTATTAAGACATCTTTCCTTATCCCTAAAGAATATTAAGAAGGGAGCTGGGATGTGGATTCCCTTTTGAAGTGAATAATGATGTGGGAAAAGAGGAATAAGTAACAACCCTGTTGATGTCCCCAGGGCCTTCTCCTATGAGAATAACTTTGCTAACCTAATTCAGTAATTATTTCTGCCATTCTATGTATTACTTGAACATTGATTAGGATTCAATCTTTGGCAATTTTCCTAAGTTTTTTGAAACTGTAGAGTGAGGATGAATGAGGCCAAAGCATGAGGCTAGACTTTCTGAAATCTGTTTTATAGGGGAAAGGAAGAACTTTATGAAAGTTTTCATTTAATTTGAAGAAACCACAGAAAAACTTATAATAATTGTACCAGGGTACTTATATAACAGTCACAATTTTTAATCATGTAAAGAACTTAGCAAGTTCCCAGAAAACTTTAATAGTCTCTTCATCATCATCATCATCAATACCATTCTTATATTCTCTGCTCAGTAAGACCCTTAATTTCGATAGCTGAACTATGCCTTCTCTGGTTTCAATATGGTTGAAACAAAAGCACCTAAATTGATGAAAACAACTCCTCCGGCAATGCCTCCAATCTTCTACACCACAAGCTCATAACCAGAAAAATCATAACTAGATTTATCATAATGAGAAAAATATTTACCCTCAAAATACTTCATTAATACTATGAATTCATTAATAGGGTATGCCAAATTTCTAATTTTGCTTCCTTTATTATTGGCTTTTCTGACACACGAAAGTATTTTTAATTAATATTAAAATGAATTATATACTTAATGTGAGGGTATCTCAAAACATTTGTGGAAAAAATAGAATTAAAGATAAGTTTATTTTTATTCAAAACTTTTGAAATACATGCAGTTTTTCTATTATATGCATTTTGTATGAATTTTTTAAAGACTTCATGTATGAATAGATTTTACAAGTTTTTGCACCAAAATAAATTTATCCTGGGGCCGACGCCGTGGCTCACTTGGTTAATCCTCCGCCTGAGGCACCGGCATCCCATATGGGCGCCAGCTTCTAGTCCCAGTTGCTCCACTTCCAGTGCAGCTCTCTGCTGTGGCCTGGCAGGGCAGTGGAGGATGACCCAAGTGCTTGGGCCCTGCACCTGCATGGGAGACCAGGGGAGGCACCTGGCTCCTGGCTTCACATTGGCACAGTGCTAGACATAGCGGCCATTTGGGGAGTGAATCAATGGAAGGAAGACCTTTCTCTCTGTCTCTATCATTAAATAAATAAATAAAGCCTTCAATTTCATTTCTATGAAATTTCTGAAGTCCTCTCAATATGCCGAGAAATTAGCACCTTTCATCATCTTTACCTTTCCAGTTTGAAATAATCAGTTATGCTTGTATTTCTCATAGTTCTTCTTCCCTGGGTCTAATTTATAGTTTTTAAGAAAGAACAGAACAATATCATTTTCTTCATACTTAATAAATGTCTAGTGCATTCACCCATTCTCTTATTTTGCCCTGTCCTTGCAATGACCTTTTCACAGGAATAACAGAGAAGTAAAGGAATTCATCTCCCGCGTGCGAAGGTTTAAGGTGTCATAATTCACTGTCCCCAGAGCTTCAGTGAGAAGATTCAGTCAAAATAAAAACAGACAGGAAAAGTACAGAATAGTCAAGTCTAACTTCTGTTCAGTTCTCACGGGCCTCTGATGCAAGGTTTGCACATCAGCTGCCCGTTCTGAGACAGGCTAGAACACAGTGGGTGGGGTCCCTGACGAGCAGCTACCCCTACACTGACTGTGCAGGAAGCCCTGGGACAGCTCAGTCTGTCTATACACTGGACAAACAAGGAAGAAAATATTCAGGAATGGTAGTGAAAGGAAGGGACAACACTCCTAAGGTATTTGGGGTCCATGCCTCATGAAGACAGGTACTGATTAACAGTACAACATCCTTCCTGGAGGAGCGATATGAACTCTGATACTGACAGATTTTCATTTCCTCAAAATTCTTGAGTCTACAGAACCATTCTAATGTGGCCTTTGCCATATTTACAGCACAGAACTGTTCGGCTGTCCTTTTTTCTTTGATATCTTTTCCTGCTTGGCAATTTCATTTCCTCCTGACTGAAATATCCTTCCTTTCACTAGGAAGGCACAGGATGCTACTGACTCAATGCCAGAAGAATGTGTGCTTTGGATTTTTTGCCAACAGTGGGCATGGGCTGAATGAAAGAGGGAGGTAAAGGAAGAGGTGGAGTGCTCACAGCTGGCTCAGCATCTATCCCCTTCACTTTCAAGTTGCATAACCATGGAAAAACCATGTGAGGGTCCCGTTTGTAGAAAAGAAGAAAGGAAGAGGTGATAAAATCGTACTTATAAAGCAGAGGTAACTAAAAACACAGGCTCCTAGAAGTCCCTTCTTTGTTGAAGTCCAAAATTATAAAAACAGTAACAGCAAAAAAAAAAATCAGGTATCAATTGAGTCCCAAGATTCTTGTTGATCATCTTAGTATAGTATTTCTACTCATCAGACAATGCTACATATTAGATATCACTATTCATTTTTATATAGAAAAACTCTTAGAAGATTCAGAAAATTGTAGTGATGGAGTTAAAATTTTCAGACTTGGTCTGCACGGTTATCTTTGTGCCATGTTGCTTTCGGGTCTGTAATTTGTACTCTGCATGATCAATGTTTCCTGTAATTTTTCAGGTTGAAAACACCCAGCCATGTTTCATGAACTGCAGTCTTTAATGGCTGAATATGCGCCAGAGGATTTTGTGCTGCAATTAAAATTACAACAAAGTTAATCAGATACATATTTAATGATATGAATAACAGCTATTGTGCTACACATCATTAGGCATAAATAGTAAGCCATTCAAACGAATGAAAATAATTATTTTTACACTGCTGAAGTAAGCATGACTATAATCAAATGGGAATTGAATTGGGATAGGAAAGAATGTTGGAATAAAAATAATTGTTACATTTAATCTCTAAGCATAATCTCTAAGCATTTTGCTTGCTGTTTTATATGAACTATCTCATTTAATCCCTCAAAGAGCATGTAAGATAGTTATTAACAATCCCTTTTTTACAGATAGGGAAACTGAGACTTGGAGAAGTTAATAAAAATTCCCAAGCTTGCTCATGAAATAGTCTTTGAAATGAAACACCAACCCAGAAAGTCTCACTTTTAGTGCGTCCTCTTGAAGAGTTGTGCACCTCAGTTACCTATAAATGGGAGAACCATTCATTCATTCATTCATTCTTTTCTTTCTCTAGCTTTTTCCTTTTTTAAAAAAATTTTATTGTTTATTTATGTCCTACTTGAAAGGCAGATTCACACACATACACACACACACACACACACATACAAACAGAGAGAGAAAGAGAGAGAGAGAGGATCTTTCATCCATTAGATGACTCCTCAAAATGTCTGCAACAGCTGGATCTGCACCAGACTGAAGCCAGGATCCCAGAACTCCATCCATGTTTCCCATGTGTGTGGGAGGGCCCCAAATGTTCAATTCATCATCTGCTCCTCCCAAGATGCATTAGCCTCCCAGGCTGCAACAGTAGGAAACTAGATCAGAATTGGAGGTGCAAAAAACTCAAACCAGTATTCTGATATGGTAATGTGAGCATCCCAAGCAATGGCTTAACTCATGGAGACTCAACACCTGCTTCTCACAGGGTTTGCTCTTAATTGAATGTGCTGTCTTAACTTCAACTAAAGTAGTCTCATAATATCAGTGGTAATTCTTCCTACAAGTCTGGTTGTAGCATATGGCTGTTATGGCTGAATGTTTATGCCCCTGAACATTCATAGAGTTCCTTAAAAAAATCACTGAATTTTAGCTCTAACTCCCAACATGGCAGTATTTGGAACCAAGGCCCTTTCTAGGTGATTACATTTGCATTTACATTTACATTAGGTCATAGCACTGGCTTAATCCTCATGATGGGATTAGTTCCATTGGAAGAAAACTAAAGATACAGAATTTCTCGATGCTCTCCATTCTTCCTCTGGCATACACACAGGAAAAAAAAAAAAATCTGTCTCCATGAACTGAATATTCTGGCACCTTGATCTTGGACTTCCAATATCCAGAACTGTGAGAAATAAATATCTGTTGTTTAAGACACTCATCTGTCCCAATTTTTAATAGTAGCCCAACCTGACTAAGACAAGGGGTAATTTTTCGATCCCCTCTACCAAAAGCAGAAGTCCATTAACTTTTAAATCAGGAGAGAAAAGGGAGAACTGTATTAGAACAGCTAGGATTTTCTATCAACCCAAACCAAACTTTCAGTGTCTTAGAGTTAGAAATTATGTATGAGTCCATCACAGGAGGGAGGCAGAGAGGGCCAGTTCTAAATAGTATGATGTTGGTCGTCTTGACAGAGAAAATAGTGGACTGTAAATTTCACCTCCTTCATCTTCAATGTTCTATGTCAGAAAAAGTGAGGTTTGGGTAGCCCATTCGGAATTATGGCAGTTCAGTAAATAAGGAATCAGTGTTCTCTTATTGATAGAGATCTCCAAGTGGAAACTTTCTGAGAAAAAACTTAACTTGCTTTGCAATTTTGCTTTGAAATCTGCTCTCTGGCCTTGGAGGTCAATTCAGTTGTCACTTAACTACATCAAATGGGCTTCCTTATCCTCAACTTTACTTCACCATTATGCCTGTAATTGTGAAACTTAACAGGCAGGGAGCGTTAAAATATTCTGATTAGCTATAACATAGTGGTCTGGTTGGCTACTTAGATATCAATAGCATTCACTGGCAAAGCAGTAGAAAACATGCATAGATTCATGGAGAATGTTTGTGCCTTAGCATATGCCCAATGCTATGTCTAGCTTGAGTCAAGTATAGTAAAAGAGATAACTATATGGTCTATAGTAGGAACAAACATTAATCTGATTAGTTTGGTGCATGTTCTGATTGATTAACCAAGTACCAGTGCATTATGGATTCATGCAGTAATAAATTGTTGGCAAAATTAAATATTCATTGAACTTAATACCAAGAAAAATAAACAGCAGTGACCAACTTCCCTTCTGGTAAGCCAGTTAACATTAACATTGAGAACATGTGTACTGAACATCTCACAATACAAAGGGAGTGGTTCTGAGCCAGAATCAGAGCCTTCAGTTAAGTAGGTGACATTTATGGGTCTGATTTCTTGGTGCAAACAGTAAGAATGGAGGAGATGTGTCTGACCTCCTCAGGAGCTCAAACCCAGCATTGTTTCCTCCTCAGACTTAAGCTGAATGCAAGCACCTCCAAGAAAAGAATAAGGAAGGACAAAGGGAGAAACAGCCGGTCCTACTCTGATATAGGATGTCAAATTTGTGAGAGAAAAAAACCAAGATGGTTTTATATGGCAAAGAATCTGTGCAGTTTAAAGATAGCATTACTGAATTCAAATATTTACTGACTGAGTGGGTCAGATGGATGGTCTAGGCCTCTGCTTCCTTCGTTCCTTTCCTTGATGTTCTTCTTTTTGTCCAGAGAAGATGATTAGAGATTGAGGCTGAGTCACTGGGGGCCACTGAGAACAGGCTCTCTTGGCACTACTGAAAGTTCTGTCAGTTCTGAGTTAGGGAACCTTTCTGCTTAAGCCTAGATCCCTGGCATCAGTTGGCTCCTTTGTCATTATTTTTCCTCTCCTAGCTTTATCCTAAGTTCATACTTTTCTTGTGATCTCTGTCTCCAAATATCCAAGGCAAAGCTCGATTGGACTAATCTGTATTCCACAGTGGCACCATTCTGACCCCTGCAAAGAAGGGTGGCCATCCTGACTTCCTGATGGTCAACTCTAAGTATTAATTCTGCTAACCAGTAATCCCTGCCCTGAGTTCTTCCTTTCATGCTCAGAATGCCTAGAACCATGGCTGAAGTGAGGCTGGGTAAATGAGGCTGACAGCACTTGAACAAGCTGTCTGAGGACTCATGGTGCTTGTCTATATAAGAAAGCAGATGGAAAAAGAGATTCCTGAAGGGCATATGACTAATAGGGTAAGAAACAAGACTACCAAAATGAGTCAGAGCTTTGGAGAGGAGAACCGAGGTTCCAATGCCTGCAATGAAATAACTTGCTTAGCTTATGCAAGGTGCTTGATATTTCAATTCCATTATCAGCAAAATGAAGATTAAAAACACACTTCTTTGAGTTGTCAATAAAATTTAAAAATATAGTAAATTGGAAATTATCATTGTGGAAGACAGTATGGAAATAACTGCAATCTGAAAATAGATCTACCTAATGACCCAGCAATCCCACTCCTGGGAATTTACCCAAACAGAATGAAATCAGCAGATGAAAGAGTCCTCTGTACCCCGATATTCACTGTAGCTCAATTCACAATAGCTAAGGTATAGAATCAACCTAGGTGTCCATGAACTGATGACTGGATAAAGAAAAGTGTCGTATATATACACTATGGAATACCACTCAGTGATAAAAAAAAAATGAAATTCTGTCTTTTGCAGCAAAATGGATGTAACTGGAAAACATTATACTTAGTGAAATAAGTCAGTCCCAAAAAGACAGATACCACAGGTCTTTCCTGATCTGTGGTAACTAACAGAGTAGTTATGTATTGGAGTGAAACTGACACTTTGAGATGTACTGATTTTGAACAACCTTGTCTTTACTGTTGAAGAAAAGTGTCTTTTTCTTCGTACTATTTGTTGAACATTTTATTTACTGTAAGGTTAATTTTTAAGGATTTATTTTATTTACTTGAAAGACAGTTACAGAGAGAGGTAGAGATAGAGAAAGAGGTCTTCCATCTGCTGGTTCACCCCCCAAGATGGCCGCAATGGCCAGAGCTGTACAAATCCGGAGCCAGGAACCAGGAGCTTCTTCCAGGTCTCTCACATGGGTGCAGGGGCCCAAGGGCTTTGACCGTCTTTTACTGCTTTCCCAGGCCATCACAGAGAGCTGGATTGGAAGAGTAGCAGCAGGAACTAGAACCAGCACCCATATGGGATGCCGGTGCTTAAGGCCAGAGCTTTAACCCACTGCACCACATCATCGGCCCCTGTAGGGTTAATTTTATGAGTATAAAGTAAACTAAAAATAGATCTTTGTAAAAAATAAGAGTGGAAATAGAAGAGGGAGGAGGAAGAAGGGTGGGAGCATAGTCTGGAGGGTAGGAAAGGTGGAAAGTAACACTAGGATCCTAAATCTGTACCTATGAAATATATGAAATTGTGTACCTTTAAAAAATCAATAAATAAACAAATAAATAGGAAATTATCCAGATTATCTGTATTACTGTTATAATTGATTATATTAATATTATCTAACACATTAAAATAGAACATTTTGAAGGCAAGCCACATTGACAGTCTGACTTTAGTTCTTGAGATTTGGAGATGGCAGAAAAGGGAGGGAAATTATGGCTCTAGTTTAGGGGAAGATAATTTAAAAAAAAAAAAAGAAGTAGAGAGAGCACAATCTCAGGGAAGGGTAAGGGAGAAAACTGCAGAGGAAACTCCATGCAAGTTCAAGGGACACTATGGAACTACATGGAGTGTGTGGCTGTGCAGCACCAACATGGACACACACAACCCAATCAGTGAAGAGCCTCAGCACCAGCTTTGGAGAGTGAGGCGAGACCAGAATAGCAGCCCAAGACACTGGGGATAAAGCTGCAGGAAGAGCCTGGTGTGAGTTTGGCCTGGAGCCCTCTGGGCGACAGTGTATCTGCCAAGCCAGAGGGAAAAATAGGGAGTAAGTTTCTCTCTCCCTGTCCACCCATCACCACTATCCTGCAACCAGCTGAGAGAGGCGGGCACAATTTTAGAAATATATAACAACTGTACCAGCATGTTTGTGGGGGCCCAACAACCAACTGAGAGGCGATGCCTGATTCTGGCTAGGAGAATTGACAGGGGGCTCATTACTCAGGAATGTGGGAGGTTTGTGTGCTGGGACCATGACAACACTGTGTCTGTGTGGGAGGGTACATGGTGTGGCTGGGTCTTTGGGCAGTCACTGTGGATGACTCCACATGTTTGGGGCTTCTTGATTGCATGGTGAGGGTCATTGCTTAAGGATCCATGCTCACAGTGAGGACTGCACAGATCCTTTGTGTGGTTCTAATAAAGAGTGAATGAATACTGCACCCACTGTGGCTAGTACCCAGGCATTGATCTCTTGGAGAAGAGAAGGCAAGCATGAAACTACACCAACAGAGCTGATCAAAACTTCCCCTTTGATTAAAAAAAAATGAGATTCGCCATGCCTAACTAGGATACTTGGATACTTCCCTCACCCTAGACCACTAAACAGAGCTCCCTCGCCACTCCCTGAACAATGCTCTGGGTATTCACAGAAAGAGCAGATGTTCCACTAAGGAAAGAGGCATAGTCCAAATATAAAAGCTGTCAGAAGGGAAAAAATGTCTACACAAATGCCTAAAAATAAATGCAGAAATTCAAGAAACAAGATTAAGGAAGACAACAACATTTCAATACTAGAATGTAAAGATGAACAGATTGAAGAAATGTCGGAAATGGAATTCAAAAAATTGATCATAGAATTATTTAGAAGTAATCAAAACCAAATACATGAATTAAAAAAATCCATCCATGATATGAATGAAATTTTTTCCATGAAATTGAGATTTTAAATAGAAATCAAAGTGAAATAGAAATAAAGAATTCAATAGAACAAATAAAAAAGGCGCTAGAGAGTTTTAACAATGAACTCGGTTAGGTAGAAGAAAGAATATCCTAGTTAGAAAACAAATGTTGGCCGGTGCCGTGGCCCAATAGGCTAATCCTCTGCCTAGCGCCGCCAGCACACCGACTTCTAGTCCCGGTCAGGGCGCTGGATTCTTTCCCAGTTGCCCCTCTTCCAGGCCAGCTCTTTGCTGTGGCCCGGAAAGGCAGTGGAGGATGGCCAAAGTGCTTGGACCCTGCACCCCATGGGAGACCAGGAGAAGCACCTGGCTCCTGCCTTTGGATCAGCACAGTGGGCTGGCCGCAGCGCGCGGTGGCCATTGGAGGGTGAACCAACAGCAAAAGGAAGACCTTTCTCTCTGTCTCTCTCTCTCTCACTATCCACTCTGCCTGTCAAAAAAAAAAAAAAAAAAAGAAAAAGAAAAGAAAAAAGAAAAAAAAAAGAAAGAAAGCAAATGTCTGGAAATTTTTCAGTCAGATCAAAAATAAAGTATAAGAAATTAGAAAAATTAAAAAAACACTGTTGGAAATTTAAGGGACACTATCAAATGACGCAACACATGTGTTTTAGGGGTTTCACTAGGCATGAAAAGAGAATAGATTAGAAGGCCTTTTTACTGAAATAATTATAGAAAAACTCTCTAATTAGGATAAAGAAAGGGACAACTAAGTACAGAAGCACACAGAACTCCTAGTAGACATGACCAGAAAAGATCTTCACCACAAAATATTTAGTCAAACCTTCCACAGTAAAACATAAAGAAAAGATTCTAAAATGTGCACAAGAGAAATGCCAGATTACTTTCAGAGAATCTCCAATTAGAGCAGACTTCTTATCAGAAACCCTACATGCCGGCGCCGCGGCTCACTAGGCTAATCCTCTGCCTTGCGGCGCCGGCACACCGGGTTCTAGTCCCGGTCAGGGCGCCAGATTCTGTCCCGGTTGCCCCTCTTCCAGGCCAGCCCTCTGCTGTGGCCAGGGAGTGCAGTGGAGGATGGCCCAGGTGCTTGGGCCCTGCACCCCATGGGAGACCAGGAAAAGCACCTGGCTCCTGGCTCCTGCCATCGGATCAGCGCGGTGCGCCGGCCGCAGCGCGCCGGCCGCGGCGGCCATTGGAGGGTGAACCAACGGCAAAGGAAGACCTTTCTCTCTGTCTCTCTCTCTCACTGTCCACTCTGCCTGTCAAAAAAAAAAAAAAAAAAAAAAAAAAAAAAGAAAGAAACCCTACAATGTAGGCAAAAATGGCAAGATATATTCCAAGTTTCAAGAGAAAAGAACTGTCAACCTGGAATATTGTACCCTGAAAAGCTCTCATTTATGAATGAAAATGAAATAAAGACCTTCCGTAACAAATAGAAATTGAAAGAATTTGTCACCACTCATCCAGCCTTATAAACAATGCTTAAGGATGTAATACATACAGAAACACAGAAACGTGGTCATCACTATGAAGGAAGGTGAAGGCAGAAAATCTCTCAGTAAAGGTACAAAGGAAATTGAAAGTAAATAATAAGAATATTAATGAAAAATTAGCAGAGTGAAGCTGTTACTTATCAGTACTCACCTTGAATATAAATGGCTTCAACCCTCCAATTGAAAGATGCAGACTGCCTCAATGGATTAAAAAAAAACAAGACCCAACTATCTGCTGCATACAGGAAACATATCTCCCACCAAGATACTCAGAGCCTGAACTTGGAAGGATGGAAAAAAGATATTCCATATAATCAGAAACCAATAAAGAGCTGGTATAGCCATCCTAATATCAGACAAAATAGACTTTAACACAAAAAACTGTTAAAAGAGAAAAAGAAGGGCACTATGTAATGACTAAGAGATAAACTCAACAGGAAGATGTGACTATAGTAAATGTATATGCACCCAATAGCAAGGAACCTGGTTATTTAAAAGCAATGTTGATGCGTCTTAAGGGAGAAAGGGAGACATATAGTCTTTACTACAATAGTAATAAGGACTTCAATATCCCACATTCAGCAATGGACAAATCAACAGACAGATAATCAGCAAAGAAACAACAGAGTTAATTGACACTATGGACCAAACGGATCGAATGGATATCTATCAAACTTTTCATCATACAGTTGCAGAATACACATCTCCTCACAAATCCATGGAACTCTCTCTAGGTTAAACCACATGGTAGGACATAAAGCAAGTCTCAGCAAATTCACAAAAATCAAAATCATACCATCCATCTCTCTGACCACAATGGAATAAAGCTGGTCATCAACAACTCAAGAATCTCCAGAACTTATGCAAACACATGGAGACTGAACAACATGCTCCTGAATTGAACAGTGGGTCATAGTGGAAATCAAACCCAAAATAGGAGAAAAGAAATACTTAAAATTAAGGAAGAAATAAACAAAATTTAAATTAAAAATACAAAAATTCAATGAAATGAAGATCTGTTTTTTTGAAAAAAAAAAAAAAATAGACACACCATTGGCCCAATAACCAAAAAAAAGGGGGATAAATTGGAGATGAAAAAAAAAATAAAACAACAGATACACCAGAAATAACAAAAATCATCAGGAATTACTACAAAGACCTCTATGCCAACAGATCAGGAAATCTAGAAGAAAAGTATAGATTCTTGGACACATACAAGCTACCTAAATTCAGCCATGAAGACAGAAAAAACCTAAACAGACCGATAATCAAGATGGAAACTGAGTCAGTAATAAAGACCCTCCCCACAAAGAAAAGCACAGGGCTACATGGCTTCACTGCTGAATTCTACCAGACATTGAAAGAAGAACTAACTCCAATTCTTCTCAAGCTATTCAAAACAATTGAGGGCCAGCGCCGCGGCTCACTAGGCTAATCCTCCACCTTGCGGCTCACTAGGCTAATCCTCCACCTTGCGGCTCACTAGGCTAATCCTCCACCTTGCGGCGTCAGCACACCAGGTTCTAGTCCCAGTTGGGGCACCGGATTCTGTTCCAGTTGCCCCTCTTCCAGGCCAGCTCTCTGCTGTGGCCAGGGAGTGCAGTGGAGGATAGCCCAAGTACTTGGGCCCTGCACCCCATGGGAGACCAGGATAAGTACCTGGCTCCTGCCATCAGATCAGCACAGTGCACCGGCCACAACGCGCCAGCCACGGCAGCCATTGGAGGGTGAACCAACGACAAAGGAAGACCTTTCTCTCTGTCTCTCTCTCTCACTGTCCACTCTGCCTGTTAAAAAAAAAAAAAAAAATAGAAAGGGAGGGAATCCTCCCAAACTACTTCTATGAAGCCAGTATCACCTTAACTCCTAAACCTAAAAATAATACAACAGAGAAAGAAAACTACAGACTGATTTCCCTGTTGAACATAGAAGCAAAAATCCCCAAGAAAAAACTAGCCAATTGCATCCAGCAACACATCAGAAAGTTCATTCATCAATACCAAATGTGATTTATCCCTCTCATGCAGGAATGATTCATCATTTCCAAATCAATCAATGTGATACATCACATTAACAAACTGGGGAACAAAAACCATGATTATCTCAATAGATACAGAGAAAGTATTTGAAAACTTTAAGCAAATTGGGTATACAAGAAGCATTCCTCAACACAATCAAGGTAATTTATGACAAACCCACGTCCAGGCTCCTATTGAATGGCGAAAGTTTGGAAACATTCCCACTAAGATCTGGAACCAGACAAGGAGGCCCACTCTCAACACTGAAGTTCAATATAGACCTGGAAGTTTTAAAAAGACAATTAGGCAAGAAAAAGAAACCAAAGTGATACAAATTGGGAGGGAGGAAGTCAAACTATCCCTATTTGCCAATGGCATGATTCTAAACATAGGGGATCAAAAAGACTCCACTAAGAAACTACTGGAACTCATAAAAGTTTGGTAAAGTGGCAGAATATCAAATTAACACACAAAAATCTATAGCCTTTGTATGCACGGACAATGCCATGGCTGAGAAAGAAATTCTAAGATCAATTCCATTCACAATACCTACAAAAAAATCAAATACCTAGGAATAAATTTAACCAAGGAAATCAAAGATCTCTATGATTACAATTATAAAACATTAAAGAAAGAAATAGAAGAAGACACAAAAAATGGAAAAATCTTTCATGTTCATGGATTACAAGAATCAATATCCTCATCTGATACTTAACAAAATACCAAGACCCACTGTTCATTTATGAGCATATTGTTCCGTCTCCATGTTTTTGTATATAACCTTCAGATTCTTCAGTTGTTGGTTTCAAGGTTAAAGCTATTGTAATCAGAGAAGGTGCATGGTGTGATTTTGAATTTGCTGAGACTTGCTTTATGGCCTAGTATGTGGTCTACCCTAAAGAGACTTTTGTGCACTGCTGAAAAGAATGTGTACTCTGTTACTGTCTGGTGAAAAGTTCTGTAGATATCAGTTAGGACCATTTGGACTATAATGTCAATTAGCTCTGTTAAATTTTGATTTGCTGTCTCATTGATCTATCCAGTGATGAACGTGGGGTGTTGAAATTCCCCATTACTATTGTACTGGAGTCTATGCCTCACTTTAGATCTATTAACAGTACTTTTAGATAGCCAGGCACCCTGTAGTTGGGTGCATATGCATTTATTATAGTTGTGTCTTCCTGTTGAATTGATCTCTTAATCATTACATAGTGTCCTTCTTTGTCTTATTTATTTATTTATTTATTTATTTATTTATTTGACAGGCAGAGTGGACAGTGAGAGAGAGAGAGACAGAGAGAAAGGTCTTCCTTTGCCGTTGGTTCACCCTCCACTGGCCGCCGCGCTGATCTGATGGCAGGAGCCAGGTACTTATCCTGGTCTCCCATGGGGTGCAGGGCCCAAGTACTTGGGATATCCTCCACTGCACTCCCTGGCCACAGCACAGAGCTGGCCTGGAAGAGGGGCAACCGGGACAGAATCCAGTGCCCCGACCAGGACTAGAACCTGGTGTGTCAGCGCCGTAAGGCAGAGGATTAGCCTAGTGAGCCGCAGTGCCAGCCACTTCTTTGTCTCTTTTAACAGTTTTTGTGTTAATGTCTATTTTGTCTGGTATTAGGATGACTACACCAGCTCTTTTTTTTCCCATTAGCATGGAATATCATTTCCTATCCTTTTACTTTCAGTCTGCATGTATCTTTGTTGGTGAGGTATGTTACTTGTAGGCAGCAAAAAGATGGGTTTTGTTTCTTAATATTTTTGGCTAGTCTGTATCTTTTAACTGGAGAGTTGAGGCCATTTACATTCAAGCTAACTAATGAAAAATAACATTTTTTTCTGTGAATGTTTGTATCATTTGCTACATACCTCTTTTGAAATTTTACTAGGGAATTTTCTGTCTTTGCATTCTTTCACGATGATAGCTTTCTTTCTGTGTTTCTGTGTATAGCACATCCTTAAGCATCTTTTATAAGGCTGGACAAGTGGTGGCAAATTCTTACAATTTCTGTTTGTTTTGGAAGGTCTTTATTCCACCTTCATTTATAAATGAGGGCTTTGTTGTATGTGCTTCCAGTACTTGGACATTCTTTTCTTTCTCCAAATTAGGGAAATTTTCTGTAATTATTTCACCAAGTAGGCCTTCTAGTGCCTTCTCTCTTTCCATATATTCAGGAACTCCTCAGATACATATGTTTGGTCATTTGATAGTATCCCATATATCTCCAACACCGTTCTTATTTTTTGTCTGACTGTAAAATTTTGAGATTTGTCTTCTAGTTCAGATATTCTTTCCTCTGCCTTACCTACTCTGTTGTTTAAGCTTTCCACTGCATTTTTATTTGATCTATTGAATTCTTCATTTCTAGTATTTCGATTTTATTTCTCTTTAAGATCTCAATTTCATGGGCAAAATAATCATTCACATCATATATGGTTTTCTTTAGCTTATGGTTTTGCTTCTGATTGCTTTTGAGAAATCCTATGATTAATTTTTTAATTCCATTTCCAGCATTTCCTTAATCTCTTCCCCTTCACATTCTAATATTGAAATGTTGTAGTGTTCCTTTGAGGAGCTCATAATGTCTCTCATATTCTTATTTCTTGAATTTCTGCATTTATTTTTAGGAATTTGTAGATTGGGGGGGGAGGGGGTCTGATGGCTTTTATCTTTCATCTGTCTCTGTGGCTTAATGAAACTTCTACACTTTTAGTGAATACCAAGAGGTGAATAGTGAGTGTGGACAGAGTTCTGTTCAGTGCTCCAGGATGTGGTGAGTATCCAGGGTAACATCCAAGTTGAGCATGGTAGCTCTCCTCTGGTTAACTGGGTGGAGAGGAATGGACACCTCTGTTGGTGTGACCACCCCTTCTCCTCCAAGCTGAGGAATCCCTAGGTGTTAGCACCAGTGGTTCAACACTTCTCTGCACCACCATATGAACTGTACATATGCACATATGATCTGCAGAGTATTTCCTATGAGCATGGTTCCCTCTGCTATGAGCTGCTCTAAGCAACCAAAGAGCTCTGAGAGTGTGAAGAAGCACTCTGTGCTTGCCCAGAACCCAGCTACACCCTGACTCCTCTCATGCAGTTACAGTATTTTCTGTCTCAGCTCCCAGGGCTGTCAGTGTCAAGGAGGGCCAGTGGGACCACTCCACCCTGCTAGCCTATCCTGCCCACAAGGAAACTAAAGTGTTCCCAAAGCTGCTTGTCATGTGTGTTCTAACCCACTGGAGTCCAGTCCTCCCAACCAGATTCAATGTCAGTGGGGAACACGTGTTTTTCCTCTCTGGTAAGATCTGTGGTTTACAAGCGGGAAAAATACCTACAAGCTGCAACCCTGCTTGCTTCACAATTGTGCTTGGTGTATAGGGGAGTCATGCAGGTGGTACTTACCTTCCATTGGGATGGATCACCCTCCCCTCCCATTGCTGCGTAGATTCAGCTGGCACTGTGGAGACCATCTCCTTCAGTTGCACTTGAATTTCTGTGGTTGCACCTGCCAGTTGGGTGAAGGGTAACCCCAATAATTTCCGGGTACACACACAAGCTGGGGTGGCCACTAACTGCTTATGTCCAAAAATGGCACCAGCCCTCCCACTGTTGGCTGCAGGTCTCCATTGTAGCAGAAGAGGGGAAGGAGAGAGATGCACTGCTCTGAGTAAGCAGTCACCCACTGTTCTGAGGGATCCCCATTGGATTCAAAAGGTGCAGTTCACTACTCTCCCTCCCACTGTATCGACAGCGTCATGGGCTCCTGAAGTCAGATCTCACCTGTTAGGCCAGTGCAGGTGCTTTCCTTCCCAGATCCAAGCTGCTGGGTCTGTAGTTGAGTGTCTGCTCTTTCCGCACAGGTCCAGGCCATTTCTACTGCTTTCACAGGATCTCCCACCATAGCTCCCGGCAGCTTTACCCTAAGAGTGTACTTTCCCCACTTTTTAAATATTAATTTTTGCCCAGAATAAATCAGACCACTTGTCACTATTCCACCAACTTGGAAACCTCCCCCCTCCAACCATTTTTTAAAAAAATTTTAGGAATAATCTGTTTTATCAATTTTTTCCATTATATTGTTGGCACCATATACTGGAAAATATTGAATTCAACAGATACTCAGTGAGCATACACCATGCCAGGTATATAGAGCATTAAATAAACAAAGAGTTAAGCATGGGACATAAACATCTGGAGAAATGAATTGTTCTTTGCAATGCATAATATAATATATAAAAGTATGTAAACATAATACAATAAAAGTAGGGCTTACTCTTATTGTACAGAAAAGGACATAACAACCACTCTCTGAGAGGCATCAAAGGATGCTTTCCTGGAAGGTAACCTGTAACATAGGTATCTGACCAGAAAGAGAAGAAAGGAGGAAATGTAAGCTTTCTTCCAGAAGAGGAGATCATGTGCCAGGGCAGAGAGGCACTGGGAGAAGGAAAAAACTCAAATTTTTCCTATTTTGAGAAGAGAAATAAATTACCGGGTTGTTCTCTTTCTCCTGCGTGCAGCCACATAAAGAACAACTACATTTGCTGTCTCATCTTAACTCTGAATCTGTCCTAATACCTCTTCACTAAGGTATCTATTTGGATTGTCTATTTTTATCTGTAAGGGTAATATAAAATAATAAATCTTCCAGTTCATCCATTCAGCAAATACTTATTGAACAACTACACTTTTTTATTCATAAAGGCAATCTTTATGAAGATCAGTTTTCCTCAAAACCAGCCACAATTCTTTAGAATTCCTAATCCTTCTACACTCTTGGAGGGTGAGGAGTGGAAGTGCCAGGTAAATTCTTTATTTCTCTAATAAATTTATTCTTCAAGCTAGAACTAGTGACTTTTTGCCATTTAATTTCTCCAGGGGTATCTCAATCCTTTGTCAAGAATGTGTTTTATTCTTTCACCTACTGCATCAAGCTTTTTCTGCACCAAATCTCACCTTCTCTTCCATCAATGAGATTTTTCCAAAACAAACTCCAAACAAATTTTCCTTCCAAATATAATGCCTGAATATAAGTTACTGTTCAAATATTTTTTCATTATATTTCCTACTAGTTCTTTTTATTAATATATATTTATTTTTAAAGAGTTATAGATAGAGGCAGGGGAGGAGAGAGAGAGAGAGAGAGAGAGAGAGAGAGAGATCATCCATCCACTGGTCTACTCTCCAGATGGACATAATGGCCAGGCCAAATCTAGGAACCAGGAGCTCCATCCGAATCTTATACGTGGGTGGAAGGGGTTCAAACACTTGGGCCACTCTTGACTGCCTTTCTCAGACCACTATAAAAGGTACCTGGATGGGAAGGGGAGTGGCCAGAGCACAACCCAGACCCAGCACCCGTATGAAATGCTGGCATCACAGTTGGCAAATTTTCCCATTACACATCAATGTTAGCCCCTTTCCTACCACTTCTTAGTCACTGTTAGGATTTGAGCTACATATTACACTTCCCACTGTCCATTATCATAGCTGCAAATATATTATCTCTCACAGAATCAAAGGTGATTGTAATTGTTTCGGTACTTCGCACATCCTATGTCATATTTAATAACTGGTTGGTTTGAATTTAAGCTGAATCTCCACATTCATAAAACAGAGATGCTTTTATGTCTTGCATAAATGTTGAAACACACTCAGATTAGATTAAAAGGCTATGCTATGGAAGGTCAATGATTAGGCACAGAATTACTTGACCATTCTCATCACCATTTTATTTTCAAAATAAGTTCCATGGTTTCAAGCACATAACCATCTGATTTTTATTTCTTCTGTATAATTTTAGAGTTTCTGGAACTCTATTTGCAATTTCTAGAATTCAGCACATTATTAATAATTCCATGGCTGCATCTCCAGAATTATACTGCTCCCCTCTGTCCTTCTTGGCAGTGCTGTTTGAGCTGCATCAGAATGAGCAATAAAGTTCTTAGTATTTTGCTTTCTTCTATCTGCTGTGGAAAAGATTGGCACCTAAGGCTATGTCTACATTATTTATATTGCTTTGATAGATTAAATCTTAACTCTACCATAGAGCTTTTAAAGGCATGTCTGTAAACGTTTAAGGATTACACAGGTGTTCATCCTGACTGCCAACAAAGACTCCTTTTTGTGGTTGGAAAACAAAATTAAAATGTAATGGTGTCCTACAAGCCATGGTTTTTGCTTAAAAGAGATCCTGACTGGACATGTCAGATCGATTTGTTACTCTTGACACATTTTTGGAGTTCAACAAAGTAGCCTACATCAATGGAAATATCTCTGATCCTTTACTTCTAAAATTAATCTCTCTGATGGTGACCTTTCATAAAGAAACTGTACTGTTGGTATTTTACCAATGTGACAATATCCTAAAGGACTTTTATCCTGAAAGTTCTCCAAGCTCTAACATATTCTTCAAGCTATTTCATTCTTTTCTCTACACTGTGTTACCAACTCTATAGTGCAATTTTGATGTGTTACCAAAAGACCAGCTTTATTTTTGGAAGGTATTGTTCACAGCACCCTTGAGCATTTTATTTTTTATAACTGGGGGATATGATTCTATTCTGTAAAACTCAAGCCTTGCTAGAGTTCCTTTTCAAGAAGGTGGTAATTTGAGTTTTCCTTGGAAACAATTAAAATCACCTTTGATTCTGTGAGAGATAATATATTCTCAGTTAAAGTCCACATCAGTGCATGCTTTTTATTTACTCAACTTTACAGAAACTTTGAGATAAGTCACTTAAATATTTAACAAAGAATAAGGAAACGTATGATGATAATTATAAAGTGTGAAGATTGTAATCATATTTTCCTCAATGAAATAATTTAATTCTAATTTTATGTAATCCTGACATCATTGTTTCTAAGTATATTATTTATTAGATTATTTACTAAATTCAGTCTTTCATTCTCCTTTGCCCCGCTCTGTCTCTTTACATTCCATTTTTCCCTCTAGATATTACTATGGGAATTTCTACCCTGGAGTAGACAGAAATAAGATCTGTCCTAAATGCTGGGTTTAAAACATAAGAAGGAAAGGCACAAATGCAAGAAAAGGTTTGAAGTATTTTTCAGTGGTCAGTTTGGAGCCATACTAGACTTGACTCACATTCTTCTATTTATCCAAATTGTCATACTTGTGTTTTATAAATCAGGTAATCAGAGCTCTCTAATACAATGAATATAATTTTAATATATTATTAATGGTTATAAGATCATGAACTTCATACTCAAGGGAATAGTCAAGCTTAACCAGTGAGGTTCCAAAATTAAGGTCACCTCTTAGTCCCTGGGTATTTTCCCCCAGGGGAAATTGTGCATTTTACTCCAGAATAAGAAATTTCAAAACACCGGAATTATTCTTTTTTTATTCATATAATAATGTACACTTTGATATATCAGTGTAGAAATTAGATTGTTGAAGGACCAGGATATGCTGCCAAACACATTGATCATTTGCTTTGGGACGATTTATATTTAAACTAATTAAATTTTTTTTAAAAATTAAAAACTCAGTCCTTCTATTGCATGAGCCATATATCACAAGTTCAATAGTCACAAATGTCTAACAGCTACTGTAGTGCAGAGCTCAGATATAAACTTTCTGTCACTGCCAAATTGGAAATTAAGTCTAGAAATTAAATAATGTGCTTCTAAATTACTACTTGTATAACAGTAAAATTGCATTGATGATTAAAAATATTTTCAATAAATGAAAATTAAGCAATCTTTACAAATACCAAGACATGTGAATAAACAGAAGAAAATAGAGTTTTCAATGAAAGAACCAGAGAAGAATAAAAGTGACTAAAATCTAAAAGCAGTAAATTAAACACAACAAAGAAGGGAAGAAATAATAAATTAACATTTGCAAAACAAATCTCCAGTAGAGAAAAATCAAAAAAGTTGTTTCTTTCAATACATTAATAAAATTGATAACTATCTAGCATGAATAATAAGGAAAAAAAAGTGACAACACAAATCATTATAAGGAATGAAAAACTGGACATCTCTAGAGATCCTACAGACATTGTATGTATGAACTACATGAAATCTGTTCTTTTTATACTTCAAAATAAATATTTTATGATAAAACATGCAAAAAAGTTGAACTATTTCAGTGACTTGTAAATGTTCAACAGTAACACTGATTATTCTATGTCAATCAAATAAATGGAGTCAATTATTAAATACTTATAAGTAAACACCCTAGGTGAAATAGTTTCAACAGTGAATTATTCCAACTTTAGTGGGAAAACACTTAATATTATCTAAATACCTCTGATAACAGAAAAAAAAGAGAACCCCCTTCTGTTTTATGAAGCAAAGACAACTTAGATATCAAAACTGACAAAGACGTTTTAGAAAGGAAAAAACTAGATTCCAATCTCTCTCAGGAACAAAATGTAAAAATCGTTAATAAAATAGTAAATGAAATCTAAGTAACTAGATTTAGGTAGTTTCAATAAACCATATTTGGTGCTTTCCATCTGTTAATTCTAGGTTGGCTTAATATTTGTAAACCAACCCACATGATTCAACACAGTAATTGTGAAATAAGTGGAAAATCATACTGTCATTTCAATACATGAAGAAAATATGTTTGATAAAATCAAACTCAGTCTTTTTTTTTTTTTTTTTTTTTTTTTTTTGACAGGCAGAGTGGACAGTGAGAGAGAGAGACAGAGAGAGAAAGGTCTTCCTTTGCCGTTGGTTCACCCTCCAATGGCTGCCGCTGCAGCCGGCGCACCGCGCTGATCCTGGCAGGAGCCAGGATCCAGGTGCTTTTCCTGGTCTCCCATGGGGTGCAGGGCCCAAGCACCTGGGCCATCCTCCACTGCACTCCCTGGCCATAGCAGAGAGCTGGCCTGGAAGAGGGGCAACCGGGACAGAATCCGGCGCGCCAACCGGGACTAGAACCCGGTGTGCCGGCGCCGCAAGGTGGAGGATTAACCTATTGAGCCACGGCGCCGGCTCCAAACTCAGTCTTAATAAAAATGTTATTCAACATTTTTGGAGGTCTATTAGGCAAGAAAAAGAAGTTAAAGGGATACAAATTGGGAAGGAAGAAGTCAAACTATCCCTCTTTGCAGATGATATGATTCTTTATTTAGGGGATCCAAAGAACTCTACTAAGAGACTCTGGGAACTCATAGGAGCGTTTGGCAAAGTAGCAGGATATAATATCAATGCACAAAAATCAACACCCTTTGTATACACAGGCAATGCCACAGCTGAGAAAGAACTTCTAAGATCAATCCCATTCACAATAGCTACAAAAACAGTCAAATACCTTGGAATAAACTTAACCAAGGATGTTAAAGATCTCTATGATGAAAATTACAAAATCTTAAAGAAAGAAATAGAAGAGGATACCAAAAAATGGAAAAATCTTCCATGCTCATGGGTTGGAAGAATCAATATAATCAAAATGCCCATTCTCCCAAAAGCAATTTATAAATTCAATGCGATACAAATGAAAATACCAAAGACCTTCTTCTCAGATCTGGAAAAAATGATGCTGAAATTCATATGGAGACACAGGAGACCTCGAATAGCTAAAGCAATCTCATACAACAAAAACAAAGCTGGAGGTATCACAATACCAGATTTCAGGACATACTACAGGGCAGTTGTTATCAAAACAGCATGGTACTGGTACAGAAACAAATGGATAGACCAATGGAACAGAATAGAAATACCAGAAATCAATCCAAACATCTAAGCCAGCTTATATTTGATCAAGGATCCAAAACCAATCCCTGGAGCAAGGACAGTCTATTCAATAAATGGTGCTGGGAAAACTGGATTTCCACGTGCAGAAGCATGAAGCAAGACCCCTACCTTTCATCTTACACAAAAATCCACTCAACATGGATTAAAGACATAAATCTACAACCCGACACCATCAAATTATTAGAGAACATTGGAGAAACCCTGCAAGATATAGGTACTGGCAAAGACTTCTTGGAAAAGACCCCGGAAGCACAGGCAGTCAAAGCCAAAATTAACTCTTGAGATTGTATCAAATTGAGAAGTTTCTGTACTGCAAAAGAAACAGTAAGGAAAGTGAAGAGGCACTGACAGAATGGGAAAAAATATTTGCAAACTATGCTACACATAAAGGGTTAATAACCAGAATCAACAAAGAGATCAAGAAACTCCACAACATCAAAACAAACAACCCACTTAAGAGATGGGCCAAGGACCTCAATAGACATTTTTCAAAAGAGGAAATCCAAAGCACCAACAGTCACATGAAAAAATGTTCAAGATCACTAGCAATCAGGGAAATGCAAATCAAAACCACAATGAGGTTTCACCTCACCCCGGTTAGAATGGCTCACATGCAGAAATCTATCAACAATAGATGCTGGAGAGGATGTGGGGAAAAAGGGACACTAACCCACTGTTGGTGGGAATGCAAACTGGTAAAGCCACTATGGAAGTCAGTTTGGAGATGCCTCAGAAACCTGAATACAACCCTACCATTCAACCCAGCCATCCCACTCCTTGGAATTTACCCAAAGGAAATGAAATTGGCAAACAAACAAGCTGTCTGCACCTTAATGTTTACTGTAGCTCAATTCACAATAGCTAAGACCTGGAATCAAGCTAAATGCCCATCAACAGTAGACTGGATAAAGAAATTATGGGACATGTACTCTATAGAATACTGCACAGCAGTCAAAAACAATGAAATCCGGTCATTTGTAACACAATGGAGGAATCTGGAAAACATCATGCTGAGTGAATTAATCCAGTCCCAGAAAGACAAATATCATATGTTCTCCTTGATCGGTGACAACTAACCAAGCACAAAAAAGGAAACATATTGAAGTGAAAGGGACACTATGAGAAACAATGACTCGATCAGCCCCTGTCCTAACTGTTAATGTACAATTTAATGCTTTATCCATTTTATAATTTTTTTGTTCTAGTTAATACTATTGCTTGAATTCTGTATTTAGTGCACAATTATTCTTAGGTGTTTAAATTTAACTGAAAATTGATCCCTGTTAAATATAAGAGTAAGAATAAGAGAGGGAGGAGATGTACAATTTGGGACATACTCAATCGGACTTGCCCCAAATGGTGGAGCTAGAAACATACCCGGGGATTCCAATACAATCCCATCAAGGTGGCATGTACCAATGCCATCTCTCTAGTCCCAGTGATCAATTTCTGTTCACAATTGATCATAATGAAAGGACTAAGAGTCAAAGGGATCACATAAGCAAGACTAGTGTCTGCTAATACTAACTGATAGAATTAAAAAGGAAGAGAATAATCCAACATGATAAGTGGGATACACAGCAGACTCATAGAGTAGCAGATGTCCTAAACAGCACTCTGGCCTCAGAATCAGCCCTTAAGGCATTCGGATCTGGCTAAAAAGCCCATGAGTGTGTTTCAGGCATGGAAAGCCAAGACACTCTGAAAAAAAACAAAACAAAACAAAAAAAAAAAACACCTAAATGAAAGATCTCTGTGAGTGAGATCCCAGTGGAAAGAATAGGTCATCAAAGAAGGAGGTACCTTTCTCTGAAGGTAGGAGAGAACTTCCACTTTGACTATTAACTTGTCTGAATAAGGTCGAAGTCGGCAAACTCAAAAGGCTTCCATACCCTTGGCAACTCATGACAAGAGCCAAGGGAAATTACTAATGCCATAAACAAGAGTGTCAAATTGTTAAGTCAACAACAGGAGTCACTGTGTACTTACTCCTCACGTGGGATCTCTGTCTTTAATGTGTTGTCCAATGTGAATTAATGCTATAACTAGTACTGAAATAGTATTTTACACTTTGTGTTTTGGTGTGGGTGCAAACAGTTGAAATCTTTACTTAATATATACTAAATTGATCTTCTGTATATAAAGAGAATTGAAAATGTATCTTGAAGGCCAGCGATGCAGCTCAAGGCTAATCCTCTGCCTTGCGGCGCCGGCACACCAGGTTCTAGTCCCAGTTGGGGCGCCGGATTCTGTCCCGGTTGCCCCTCTTCCAGGCCAGCTCTCTGCTGTGGCCAGGGAGTGCAGTGGAGGATGGCCCAGGTGCTTGGGCCCTGCACGCCATGGGAGACCAGGATAAGTACCTGGCTCCTGCCATTGGATCAGCGCAGTGCGCCGGCCGCAGTGCACTGGCCGCAGTGGCCATTGGAGGGTGAACCATGGCAAAGGAAGACCTTTCTTTCTGTCTCTCTCTTTCACTGTCCACTCTGCCTGTCAAAAAAGAAAAGAAAAGAAAAGAAAATGTATCTTGAAGTGAATGGAATGGAAGAGGGAGTGGGAGATAGGAGGGTTTTGAGTGGGAGGGAAGTTATGGGGGGGAAAGTCATTGTACTCCATCAACTATACTTTGGAAATTTATATTTACTAAATAAAAGTTTAAAAAATTAAGAATTCTGAGTCTTCCAATCCATGAAGATTGTATATCTCTTCATTTGTTTATATTTTATTTAATTTATGCTATCATTGTCTAGTTACTTTTACTATTGCAAATATTTTGTTAAATAATATATATCTAAGTCTTTTGTGTAAGTGTTGTGGCTGATATATTGAAAAGAAAATGAGTTTTAAAATTATACCTTATGACTTATGCTTGCACTTACTATCTTCAGAAGCTTTTTGTAGAGTAACTAAGATTTTCTTTGTGCATAATTATGTTGTCTGAAATAGACACAGTTAATTTGTCTTTTCAATCTCTGTATAATCTCTTACTCTCTTCCTCTCTCCGAACTACTCACTTTGAATGTTATTAAACTTGTTTTAAGAGGACAGATTGTATTTTAAGCTAACAAGTTTTGTGATATCTGTTGCAAGGAGTCAACACCATCACTGTAAATCAAAAACAACATTAAATAATAAAAAAAAAACTTGATGTGAATGATTCTAATTAAGTGTGATTTATAAAACTGAGTAACTGGACTGCAAGGAGTTTCCTGACCCTTGCCCTGTGATCCTGTGTGTTTTCATCTTTTATTCTGTTAATATAGTATGCTACATTATTAGATCTTCAATGATTGACCCAAATTTGCCTTACTATGATAAATCCCAGTTGACTATGTTTTATTATCTTTTGAATATAATATTGCATCTGATTTTCTAATGTTTAAACATTTTTGCATCTAATCTAAGTTCATGGGAATATCTGTGACTTTAAGTTTCTAAATTTTCTAACTTTCTTTGCTTTGTGTAACATCTTTGCCAAATTTTGGCATGAGATTGATTCTGCCTTCATAAAATAATTTGGAGAGTATTTATTTCTTTATTATTTTTAGAAAAATAAATATATAAGGCTGTTATTACCTCTTCCTTAAACCCTTAATAGAATTTGTCAATGCTGCCATTTTAAACTGAATTTCTTCCTGAAAGTGCTCACAATTACAAATTTAAATACATGATTAGACATAAAGCCATTCATTTTTATATGTTTCTCTTTGAGTCAGTTTTGTCTTTTGCTTTATTTGCTACATTTTAATTTTTAAATATTTAATTTCAGTTTTCCACTGAGTCATTCCTCGAATGCCTGCAACAGCCATGGCTGGGCCAGGACAAAGGCAGGATCCTCAAACTCCATATTATTCTCCCACCTGGGTGGCAGGTACTCAAGTACTTAAGCCATCCTCCACTTTCTGCTCAGGTGCATTACAAAGAAGCTGCATCAGAAGCAGAAGATCCACGAGGCAAATCAGCACTCAGGTATGTGATGCCAGCATTCAAAGAGGTGGCTTAACCTATTATATGACAACATTGGTCTCTATTTTGAATTTATTAAACAAATTTTAAATTTGTTTTATTTTCTTTTTTAGTATTTGCTGATTTTTGGATTTTCTTGTTCATTTGTTTTTATTTCTTGGAGTCAGTTTTGCCTTTTAAAGAGTTTCTCATTTCCTATGTATTTTTCATTTTATTCCTCATGGATCAGCTGATATATTTAAGTCATGATTTTAACATTTATTTAGCCTTTAGAGCAACCTTTACTCAAGTGTGGTTGGCTGCATCTTTCTGGTATACTACAGAATGTCTCAGTCACCAATGAGGTCTCTCATTCTGCAGGTCGGAAATGCCCGGCTTTGTCTAAGCTCTGGGAATTGTTCCATTTAGAGATCCTTAATAGTTATTCCTTGTCTACCTTCATGAATTTTAATCTTGCACATGCATTCATTATGGTTCAGTAACAGGTTGAAGGCAAGCCCTGTGCATATTTCAGAAATTCTTTTTCTTCCTGCTTTCTTGCTCTTTGTAAAAGGCGGATTTATAGCATCTGAAGAGAAACCAGAGTATGCTCTCTCTGTTACTCTGTCTTGCAAATTCAAACTGCCTCACTCCAAGTCCTATGCCCAAAATTCTGATTTCCCTCTGCTGGGTTTCCTTTATGCTAAGTGACTCCACAAAGAAAGTCAGTGGTATCATGGAGCTCACCTCAGTTGGTCTCTTTCTTTCTTAGGGTTCAGAGTTCTGTGTCATCTGATGTCCGATATCTGTAATCGGTTGATTTGGCTTGGGTCCATTTTTCTAATTGTCTGCAGCAATTGGATGGAAGTCCTACTAGTTACTACAACATGGCAGATGTAGAACTATATACATTTCAGTATGTATAATAACATTAATTCTATGTAAATTAGGATCCTTTCAGTTCTGGGAGATTATACATCTTTACTCAATTACTCTTCCTGCCTTAGAAGTCACAAATTATATGGCTAAGCTATGTCAGCATTTAAGACTTTGTTTCCTCACTATCACTACAGATAATAAAATTTATTTTTCTGGCTGATTATTTCTTGATGGCATTTTCCAAACCTACTCATTTCCTTTTCCATTCTCAGTTTAAATATACTCATCTTGGACAACTGCCAAGACCTCATAACTGTTGCTCTTATTTCAGATCTCTTTCTGTTCCTCCATATCACAAATAACTGCAAAAATATAATTCTTCAAATACCACTTCCATCATGGCACTGGCACATTCAACCTGACCAACAATTCAGAGTGTCTTTGCAACTTACTAGTTCAAATACCACCTGTCTGTCCCTTCACTGAGAGTGTACATGTGGAACATAAAATACCAAGGAGGGCTAATGGCCATTCTCTTATTCACTTACCCTTTCAGACTATACTTCCAATGTACCAAGTTCATTGTTATTTATTGGAGCTCTAAAAGTAACACAGTCTGGCAGGAGATCCAAACAAGAAAATACAAAAATTATGATTGTGTACAGACAAAAAAGAATTCGAGTTTACCACTATAGACTGGGCATCCAATGAAAGTGTCATAGCACTAACAACTATGCTTAATCTTCAGTAGCCATGGAAGTGGCATTCAGAGAAAATAGCATAAGAAAAAGGACAGAGAAGGGACATAAGTATGATACCAATGGGAGCTGCAGACATTGTAATACACAATCATAAAGCAAAAAGTAGCAGGTAATAGGATATCTGGCCACAGAGCAAGTACAGGAAAGTTCAAGGATGCAATGGTTCCCTACACGTTAGAGTCTGGATTTTAACTAGTTACTGAACGGATTTTAATCACTGGAATGTCATGCTTATACTTTTGTTTTGGAAAATCTTACTTATACATATGCTACTGAAGACAAAGTTTAGTGGAACAAGAATGGGGACAGGAAAATGACATAAGAATCTCAGCAAGTAATTAAAAGTGAACAAGGCTAATTGTAATACAGAGGGCAGGGAATGACTGTAAACAACGCTATGTAATAATTGCAGAGCGAGAGGAAGGGTAACAAGTGTTAAGGAATGTTACTACTATTCAAGATTTTGTGGCAAATATGTTTATAACTGTATCATTTATTTAAGACAAAGAAGATAAAAGGAAAAAAACAAATTGAATGGTGGTTAGCATGCTATTAATTCAGAATTGCTTATCTGCAAATCTGAAATTATCGTAGAACAGCAATTCAACAGCCACATGTCATTAGATAAAGACATAGACATAATTGATGAAACTTGAAAACCACTAACCCCTAGTAGGCAGCTGAAACTGTGAGATGGGATAAAAAAATAAACAAGAGAAAATATATGAAGAGAAACAGTATGATATTAGCATTTAGATCTCCAGCAAGTGCACAGAAATACAACGATTCTGCTGGAATAAAAATCACTTGGCTTTAAAGCATCATATTTTTATTCTATACTGTCTTGAGGTAAAGGATATAAACTATGTACTTAACTGACTCTATGTTGGTTTTACCTCATGAGGTGATAGATGGCTAATCTACTGGTGACTTTGCAAACTCAGGAAGTTGAGGTCTGTCTCTTATTCGTTCAGTTTTCCAGGCTGGGTACTGTATATCCATCTGTAAAATTGCAAAATCTATATCTTGAGTTCTAAATGATCTCATAATGCCCCCTCCCCGATTTGAGGAAGAGTGGGGAGTACCTTATCTTCTTTCCCTTGGGAGAGTTTGTGACTGAAAGCATTTTAATAACTCTCTCAAGACATTTATTAAATATTATCTCAGTTACCGTTTTTAAAGCTTCTTTTTTATTTTTTTATTTTTTAACAGGCAAAGTGGACAGTGAGAGAGAGAGAGACAGAGAGAAAGGTCTTCCTTTGCCGTTGGTTCACCCTCCAATGGCCGCCACGGCTGGCGCACCGAGCTGATCTGATGGCAGGAGCCAGGTGCTTCTCCTGGTCTCCCATGGGGTGCAGGGCCCAAGCACTTGGGCCATCCTCCACTGCACTCCCTGGCCACAGCAGAGAGCTGGCCTGGAAGAGGGGCAACCAGGACAGAATCCGGCACCCCGACAGGGACTAGAACCTGGTGTGCTGGCACCGCAAGGCAGAGGATTAGCCTAGTGAGCCGCAGCGCAGGCTTAAAGCTTCTTTTATAGATGGGTAAGAGCTTTTCATGTCATCTAATTGATTCTTGTCTTCCTTTGGAAATGATTCTGTATCCCCCCCTTTTTTATTTGACAGGTAGAGATATAGATAGTGAGAGAGAGAGAGAGAGACAGACAGAGAGAAAGGTCTTCCTTCCGTTGGTTCACCCTCCAAATGGCTGCTACGGCTGGTGCTGCACCAATCCAAAGCCAAGAGCCAGGTGCTTCTTCCTGGTCTCCCATGCTGGTGCAGGGGCCCAAGCACCTGGGCCATCCTCCACTGCCTTCCCAGGCCACAGCGAGAGCTGGACTGGAAGAGGAGCAACCGGGACTAGGACCCAGCGCTCATATGGGATGATGGTACCACAGGCAGAGCATTAACCAAGTGAGCCATGCTGCCGGCCCCCTGTATTCCCTTTGTTATGTGATATCTATTGTTTCCTGGTTCTTCTGCAAAATTGCCACTATAACATCAAAGGGTATGTTTATCACTTTTGCAAGACTATAAATTTCTTAATGACAGGGGTAATATTTTTGATTATCTTTTTGTCTGCAGTCTTAGCACCAGGTAAAAATTAGGAGGTAAGGCGGGCACTGTAGAATATGACATCTGGTGCCCTGCTAGGTGAATTGAAGTCACAGTTGAAGAAAGGTATGTTCACTTAACTTTGGCAGAGACAGTGTCTCTGTAATTCAAGGAAGGAATTGTTAATAGAGATGCATATTTTAACTCAGTGTTTTGAAATTGATAATAGATTTCTGTTAAAAAAATATCATAGAGAAGAGGTTTGTAAATGGGCTTTCCAAAAAGGAATGTGAACTCAGTTTTCAGAGGGGTGATATTAAATGAAGGCAATGATACTTTAAAAATGAAGATAGTTAATTTATCTCCAAGGCATAAATCCAGAATGCATTCATCAATATAGTTTTACTATGAAGAAATGTTTATAGATTCTATTTTCAAAAGATTTATTTATTTGAGAGGCAGAGTTACAGACAGAGGAGAGGGAGAGAGAGAGAGAGAGAGAGAGAGAGAGAAAGGTTTTCCCTCCCCTTGTTCAGTCCCCAGATAGCCACAACAGCCAGAGCTGTGCTGATCCGAAGCCAGGAGCCAGGAGCTTCTTTCAGGTCTCCCACATGTGGGTGCAGCGGCCCAAAGACTTGGGCCATCTTCAACTGCTTTCCCAGGCCACAGCAGAAGACTGGATCAGAAGAGGAGGAACAGCTGAGGCTTGAACCAGTGCCCATATGAGATTCCATCACCTCGGGCAGAGACTCAGCCTGCTGAACACAGCGTTGGCCCATGTTTATAGATTCTTAAAAGGTAAACTGGTTTGTTTTTTTCAAACAAAATTGTATATATCTAAAAATCTGTATATCTTTAAGTGAACACTTTGAAACATTGGCCCATGTTTTGTAAAATGGTGTGCCTTACTCAATGCTAAGTAAATAAATATTAGCTCTAAATTCAGAACCCTTCCAAATTTCTTTACTACCATGCACAAGAATGCAACCTACTTTCAAAACCATAATCTGAAATCACACTATTTTATTCAAGATACTAACATAGTTCATTTTTCATTCTGATGGATATCTCATTTATTAAGCACAGATTCACTGTGCTCTAGTGCCAAGAATTACTAAGCAACAGAACATATGTAGGCGGATGCGATGTTTGCATATTCACACAATATGACATTTACACCAAGATCAGAAGTACATTATTGCTGAAAGAGAAGAACAGTAACAGAATTAAGAGGTAGTATTCTTTTGTCTTATAAGATGCCATTCACAAAGTATCTCTATGATCTTAACAAATAACCCTCCACTACAGAAAATAAGCAAATCCTGGGTGACATTCGCAATTCCCCACATTTAGTTCCTCTTAAATGCCAGGAAGGAAAACATACAGCTTGAAACATTTTTATGCCTTCTATAGTATAACACCTAGTATGGCGTGAATACAGGAATTGCCTCTCAGCCTGAGCTGAATACTAACTGTTTTACAGCATCAAAATTAGGAAATATTCTAGAGTGTGCCACACAAGACATTTCCCTGGGGACCTTGAAACTTGGCAACTTTCTCTGATAGGCAGCTACTTCTTTTCCCATGCTGCCTCTATGCTGAAGACAGGAATCAAGCATGAGGACAAGGTTGAATACTGAGTAAATGGCTCATTTGTTTATCAGAAAAAGAAAAAAAAAAAAAACTATTCCCGTATTGCCAAGAACCACATGAGCCAGCCTTGTTCAGACTGATGTATAGTCTAAGAAGCTACTGTAACAAAAGTCTTTTGCAGGAAACCTATGACACATCTATTTTAGTAGAAAATTGGCTAAAAAAAGATTTATTTATTTATTTGAAAGTCAGAGCTACACAGAGAGAGAGAAGGAGAAGCAGAGAGAGAGAGAGAGAGAGAGAGAGAGGTCTTCCCTCCACTGGTTCACTCCCCAATTGGCTGCAAAGGCCAGAGCTGTGCCCATTTGAAGATGGGAGCCAAGAGCTCCTTCTGGATCTCCCATGTGGGTGTAGGGGCTCCAGGACTTGGACCATATTCCACTGCTTTCTCAGGCCGTAACAGAGAGCTGGATAGGAAGTGGAGCAGCCAGGACACCAACCGGTGCCCATGTAGGATGTCGGCACTGTAGGTGGCGGCTTTACCTGCTACACCACAGCTCCAGCCCCAGTACACTGACTTTTAATACAATTCACAGACAGATTGAATGAAGAAAATTTTAAATAAAAATCTTCCAGAACACCTGTCAGAACAAGAAAGGTCATTCTGTAGGCATATTAATATACATTGGTGAAACAATATCTTTTGTAGATAAAAATTCTGAGTTTAACACTGGGTGAATGTATTTTAAAACTTCAAATTTTCCTTCCCATTCTTGCTTAAATATTCTCAGATTATGCACCCATGATTCTTTGATGAGCAACATTAAATTCTAGAAAGAAGGACTTTCTCTGGCTGTGTTCTTTTGTAATAGATGTATTCATTTTTAGCAGAGCAAAATGTTCTCAAAGGACTAGAATCCTTCCTTCCTTCCTTCCCAATGGATGCATTCTACAAGGGATTTCATAACTTACTTAAAGACTTCAAAATGCCAGCTACAATTCTTGGGGGACCATTCCTTGTTCGTGACATTCAGAATAACTGCACCAAGCTATTAGTTGAAGATAGCTAGGAAAGAGGAACCTTCCTCCATACAATCAAGGCAATTTATGACAAACCCACGGCCAGCATCCTACTGAATGGAGAAAAGAAGGAAGCATTTCCACTAAGATCCAGTACCAGACAGGGATGCCCATTATCACCATTGCTATTCAATATAGTCCTGGAGGTTTTGGCCAGAGCCATTAGGCAAGAAGAGGGAATCAAAGGAACACAAATTGGGAAGGAAAAAATCAAACTATCCCTATTTGCAGACAACATGATTAAAAATTCCCTGTGTCCAAAGCTGGGGTTTACAAAAGGATAAAGAAATAAAAGTAGCCTGACTATTCATTGGTTTTTATTTCAGAAGTGCTGTATGTTTTAAGATGAAAATAGTCTGTTGACAATGGCCCTCTCTGTGGATCAGACTGCCAATACAGCAGGACGTGGTTGCCATCATCACATGGAAAGCCGAAGCTTCAGAGCTCCAGGCACTGCTCCCATGCATTCTCCTCCACATAGAAAATAATGTTTGCATCTGGGAGTAGTGGACCATTGAAAGATATCTTGTGTTTTTTTTAAATTTTGATGGGCTTGATAATTACATTATTAAAAAATGCCCAATATAAAAATTTGATCTTCAGATTTTCAAGTAGCAGATTAAACAACTTTCAAATAGAAAGCTCAATTATGAGAAGGGGTTTCAAGAGACCATCTTGTGAAAATGCAAATATGTACTTCAACTACTCTCTGAAAGAAAAGTATTTCTATTCTACTCTTAAATCTCTAGAGATGTTTAACAATACTAATAAGTGTAATAATGATGGCCATGAGTTTCCCTCCATAAAGCATTCCACCAAAATAGAAAGGAGAGGGAAAAAACACGGGCAGAAACATCACTTGGACTGCTCATTTGGGGTTTTATCTCTGATTTACTGAACAGAGGTTCTAAGATGAGGCCCAGGTATCCTCATTTTTAACAAGCTCCCTTTGCCATCTGGATGCACAGTGTACTCTAGAAAATTGAATACAGTTTTGCAAGCCAGAAAGCAATGCTATCCACTAAACTATTTTAGTCATTGTCACATGTTCTTACATTCACTAGGATTTTCTGTGATAGTTGTCCTGTTTCTTTACTTAGGGAGGCCTTGCAGTTGCCCAGGTCTCTCAGAGGGTGAAGAGCATGATGATATTTTCCTCTCCCCGCAAACCTTATTTGTTCTGAATTCCATTCCTCAAAGTCCTTCTTTCCTCAATGGATTGGTTTTATAGCCCCAGGACCACCAATGACTATCACACCTGGAACTTGTTAAAAATGCAAATTCTGGAGCCCCTCTACAGACCTTCTAAATGAGAAATTGCGGAGGCAGGGCACTGCAAGCTGTGCTTAAAGGAGCCCTTCAAAACATTCTGAGGCACAGTGGTACTTGGGAAACACTGATAAATTAGGAGGAGGAAATACATTAATATGCATTAGGTTCAGATATCAGTTGCCACAGGTAATATTTGTATTTTAATAGATGCTGGAACAAACACCATAAAATAGAGCGTGAGGAGTTTAGAGAACACAGATGCTTGCAAGAAGCTATGTTGCCTCATGGAACCAGTCTGAGTTACTGCAGGCTGCTTTAACAGAAATACCATGTATTAGCTTATGAACAACAAAAATTTATTTTTCAAGGTTCTGGAAGTTGAAAGTCAGAGATGAGGCACAGGCAGATTCCCTGTCTGGTGACTGATCCCTTCCTGGCTTTCAGATGGCTTTCTTTACAGTCTAGCTTCACTTGGCCAAAGGGACCCATCAAGTTCCCTGGAGTCTCTTTTATAAGGGAAATAATTCTATTTAAAAGGGTGCCACCCTTATATTCTAAAGACCTCCTGAAGTCTCCACCTCTTATTCCTATCATACTGGGGATTGGGATTTCATTGATTCAGTTTTGGGAGATGGGGCACAAACATTCAGTCTATAGCAGAAGCCTTTTCAAATGATAGCATTCAAGAAAACAGTGATGTGCTTTACTTTATTGCTTGTAAGCAAAGTCTAGAGAGATAGGTCTCAGCCATTGTTCATACTGCAACCACCCGAGGAGTTTTTACTATGAAGTAACTGAAATTTGGGGACTGGGAGTTCTTCAGGTGATTCTAATAATATAATCAGGCTTGTGTACGGCTCCTTGGTCAGTGGGCTAGAAACCTCAGCCTGTTTCATTTGTCAACAGCAGGGACTGTTGCTACACAGGCCTGTTCACAGACTTTGTTAATCAACAGGTGTAGGTTGGGGCAGATCATCTAAATTTTTCCTTGCTGCTGATTTGGAAACAGGTATCAATTCTATTCCCTTGAAGCACAGCAGGAGGGAGTGAACCTATTTTCAGAGGATTGGAAATGCAGTTGAGGTGGTATTTAAGTTCATTCATGTGATAGGTTCCTCCTTCACTCCCCAGAAAACCTTGTTACCTATGCTTCATTACCTCTGCTATGTTTGACTGTTTAGCTAGGCTTTCTATGAACATGGCAAACTATGACATCAAAAGCGAATTTGATTTACTTTCATTACACCTAACTATCTCCAAGGTGACTTATCTAAAACCTTCATTTTTTAATTTATTTTTTATTTTTTTGACAGGCAGAGTGGACAGTGAGAGAGAGAGACAGAGAGAAAGGTCTTCCTTTGCCCTTGGGTCACCCTCCAATGGCCGCCGCGGCCAGTGTGCTGCGGCCGGCACACCACGCTGATCCAATGGCAGGAGCCAGGTGCTTATCTTGGTCTCCCATGGGGCGCAGGGCCCAAGGATTTGGGCAATCCTCCACTGCACTTCCCTGGCCACAGCATATAGCTGGCCTGGAAGAGGGGCAACCAGGACAGAATCCAGCGCCCTGACTGGGACTAGAACCCGGTGTGCTGGCGCCACAAGGCGGAGGATTAGCCTAGTGAGCGGCGGTGCCGGCCTAACACCTTCATTTTTAAAGCAAAAGAGCTTCCTGGAAAGCAAAACACTTAATTCCAAGTACGAAATTCATGCCGTCAAGAGAGTTTGCTTTCCTCAGATGACAACACACTGTACATTCGTGTTCTGAGTCAAATGACTCTTAATTTATTTACAATTCTAAGAGGTTGATAATCGGATTTCTCAATTGATAGCCCATTTGAAAACTGCAGAATAAGCAACTGGTAAAGAAAGCAATAAGTGACAGCTTGTAGTTTACAGGTAGAGAGAAAAAAAATGATAAGAAGCAAAGAGAATTTAAAAGGTGAAGAACTTTACACTTACATTTGACTACCCCGAAGTAACACCGAGTCGCTAATAAAAACAGGTGCATGGAGGTGAGGTTAAGCAGCAGGATGGAAATGCATGCCGATGAGAGTTGCTCCAGGGCGAGGACGATAACCACAACTCATTGGACTCATTTACTATCTGTCAGGCACTGTTCTGGCACTCTTCCATGAACTAGCTTAATTTAATGCTCATATTAACTCCTACAGAAAAGCAGCAATTATCTTTCTGCTCATTTTATAGATTAGGAAAATAAAGCATGGAGAGATTATGCAACTTGCCTAAGATTACTTGGCTAAAAGAGAAAAGAGGATATTTGAACCTTGATCTGTAGTCTATGTACTGGACCATTTGGATACCTGTTCTTTCTGCTAGATTTCCTATTAGCTACTCTCATCTTCCTAGGGTGCTAATTGGAGGGGAGTAGGAGTGGGGAGGAATAGGTTAGTATTTTCCTATTTTTTTCTTTGTTTAAATGTATTTTTTTTTTTTTTACGTGATTGGGAGGTAGACAGAGAAAGATAGAGATTTCCAATCCTCTTCACATCTGAAATGCCCTTTTTGGCCCAGACTAGGCCAGGCCAAAGCTGGGAATGGTCACAGCACCCTGGGAGTTGGGAACTAAGAGCTAGGAACTCCATCCAGGTCTCCCACTTGGGCAGCAGAGACCTAAGAACTTGAGCCATCACCTGATATTCCAGGGTGTTCATTAGCACAAAGACACAATTGATAGTGGAGTTCACACATGAACCCAGGCACTCCAGTATGGGATGAGGGTGTCCCAACTGGGGTCTTAACTGCTTCATCAAATACCCACATCCCCTCTCTGGTTTTTTAAAAGAACAGTTTTTAAAGAGCAGTGAGGTACCTTAAATTTCAACTATAAGAGCCTTTGGATTATGTGAAAACTCATTTGTCAATCAATTGGTCTTTATCTTATGAGTTTAGCAATTCTATAATTCAAAAAATATTCCAAGGAAACAACTATTCCAGAAACTTTTTCAAGAATGTTTGAATATATATTTTCAGAACTTTTACAAAAACAAATTAAAAGATTGCTTTTTATATCAGTAGAGTGATCTGGAGCCAAATAGATACATCGCCATTGTGATTGTCAGCCAACACCATGCAGACTCCATGGGAAATAAAATAACCATCCAAAGAACACAGGCTTCTGTTTGTTGAATTAAAAGAACAGTTCTATTAGCTCTGTGGCAGAATATTAATAAACATTTGGTTCTGCTCTAACATTCAGCCAGTGGAAAGCCACATCACAAAGCCTGCAGCATTTTTAACTATATATTTTTAAAGTTTTTTTGGCAAACTAAATGTGAACATTCCAATCATCAGGACAAAACATTTCAGTCAGTTTTTTTAAGTATCATTAATTAGTAAGTTAAGAATTCTGCTGACAATTCCTTAAATGTCCTAGTACATTCTCTTGCTTTTCAATGCCTGGGGAAGAGAAAGGCTTTGGTGGAGAAGCTGCTCTTATCAAGGGAATGTGAAATTCTTAAAAGATTTAAAAGTCAAAGAGGAGTTGAATTAGTTTTGACTAACCTAAGATTCAGTTTCTCAGGAAGTCCCCAAATTCATCCATTTATGTTTGTTTCTCTAACTTTCCCAAGTGAGTGACACTGACTTAGCAAAAACTCTAATAAATTGCATGGTGTCATTTATGTGAAAATCAACTTTTGATTTAAGATTGATTTATTTATTTCAAAGGCAGAATGACAGAGAAAGACACAGAGAAAGAAAGAGATAGGGGCAGACAGAGAAACAGAGAGAAAATCTACTATCTGCTAGTTCACAACCCAAACACCAAGGCTGGGCCAGGCCAGTGCCAGGAGCCATGTACTCCAGGAGGGTCTCTCATAGGGAATCAGGGACCCAAATACCTGAGCCAAAATCTGCTGCTCCCAGACACAATAGCATGGAGTTGGACCAAAAGCAGAGGCAGGAGTCATTCTTAGGCAAACCAGTATT